>NW_024396609.1:0-13760 GCF_016617805.1 Bactrocera tryoni
GGTGAAGTTTGCTTGCCCATTGTCCAATTGATGTGCACTCCGCTAATTTCCAAACGCAAATAATATCCAATCGGCACAAGGATACTAAATAACATTAAAATGAAGCCGTTACAATGAGAAAACTATTGATAACGGTACATTTATTGGCGTAAAATGAAAATGCGAGGCCTACTACTGTATTTGTACACTTTGTTTTGACGTGTGATATACTGCGTATATTAGGTTTTGTTTTGGTTGCTTTTGTTGTTGTAGAGTTTTTTTGGATTGCTGTTAATTTTTTTTAAGAACACTATCTATCCATTTGTAAATGAAAATTGATTTGAAAAATTTTATTTTTTTTATACTGAAATAAAGAGTCAAATGTATGGGAAGAAGGTGTACACTTTCTTTTGACGCTGACAGTGTGTCCAACATTTGGGGTTATACGCTCAAATATAAACCAGTTTTAACCAAGATTATATTTTTTCACTATTGATCCATTTTATTTCGTGTTTTATTCACACCACTGTAAATTTTCGAAAATATTGTTTCGTTATTTTGCATTTTAGGTAACGATATGTACTTATGTACCCTTTTATTCTTGATGGTACTCACGTATACAATATGACATACATATGTATGTATTTATAGTTTTGTTCCGCATATGTACATAAATATGTACTTATATCGGCCAACGTGTGAATTATCACAATGAAAATGAACTAATATGCTTTACTCTGAACAGTGCATCTTTGTGCCTAAAATAGATACATATTCGAATGAAAACTTGGCTTAGCCCCTATATAACTAATATCAGGATTTTCGAACATCCAACCGATTGGTTTTTCAGTATGTGGTATTGGAAAAAATAGATAAAATCTGCTCCATATTACCACAACCTCCATATACTACATATGCAAATGGTTTTCATTTCTTAAGAAAGATTGATTAAGATTGGGATATGGTAAGTTTAAAACAAAAAATGTTTAAATTATAAAAATATTCACTTTATTTTTTATTTTAAAGGTAATATGGTCTGATGAAACAAAAATAAGTCGTTATCAGTCTGATGGGCGTTCCTGGTACTATACACGAGACCCAAACACGATTAAACCAAACCATGTTTCCCAAACTGTAAAACATGGTGGCGGTTCAATCATGGTTTGGGGGTGTATCACCAAAAACGGTATAGGTCGTCTGGTACGCATTAATGGAATCATGCGTAAGGAGCAGTATCTGACCATTTCACAACAAAATTTGGCGATAGTCATCGAAAATTTGGGTCTTGCTGCTGAAAAAGTTATCTTTCAGCAAGACAATGACCCGAAGCACACGGCTCGCCTTGTACAAGATTGGATAAAACGTCAAAATTTTCGACCCTTACATGGCCCTCTCAATCACCGGATATGAATCCAATCGAAAATTTGTGGAGTCATGTCAAGGCGCAGCTGGCGAAGTACCCTAATCCTCCTAAAGGGTAAATGAGTTGTGGGAGCGGACTCAAAGAAGTTTGGAATGCAATACCCCCCGATTTTGTATCGAAATATACAAAAAGTATGCCCAACCGGTTGAACGCTTTAAAAAAAGCTAAGGGTTTTTGGACCAAATATTAACTTTTTGGTTATTATGTTTTAACATTACATCGAGTGCAAAACTGTAACATTGAGCTTTTTTTACTTTATTACTTTTGAACATATTGAATTGTTATTAAATTACCATGATTAGTTACTTTAATAAAGCTAAGGCTACAATTAATTGAAAACTAAAATTAAATTATTAAAATCCTTCTTTATTTTTGTTTTCGACGTCATTTTAGAATGGATCACTGTGAGGTGTTACAGTATTGCTCGTCACTGTATGTATGTATGTATATTGTATTTGTATATAAAATTCGATTCTAATGCTGACGTTTTACACCATAAAATATTTCCATTGATTTGATTCTTGCAAGTTGCAAGAGTATAAATTGTTCGGATGCACCCGAACTTAGCTCTTTATTACTTGTTTTTATATAGTACATAAGTAGATACAGCTGCGCGCAATAAAATAGTAATGGGCAATAAAGTTAGTGAATAATTTTTTTTAAGTTAATTGTTTTTAGTTTCACAGTTATTTTTCATTTTCACAATATAACTTTTAATAAGCACTATCATTTCATTGCTCACAGCTGTACATACCCATATTGGCAAGATTCCGATTACTTTAACGGTCAGGTATTGAAAACGAATTTCGGTATAAATGGGGAATGTGCTGATAGGGGAACTTCTCCAGAGGAGGAATATGCAAAAATAATTAGGGGTTTCACATAGTCTCATAAAGTGATAAGTTATAACGATCCGAAAAAATTGCGTTCAAAGTATTGCATTTGCGTAAACTTATTTTAGTATGCAATGCAACAACAAATTTTTGTACTAGTATAAAGATTTATGATTTTACGATGCTTTATGACACGTTGTGAGTACCCCAAATGTTGCTGATACTTACATAAGTATGTATGTATATTTTATTAAGGGGCTATACCAGTGTGACACTTTCAAAAAAAAATTTTTTTTTTTTGCTTTTTTCGATAGCTTATATATTCAAAAATATCCTGTGAAATCGGCGAGGTCGTATTTTAAATAGTTTTTGAATGGCAGCGTTCTAAATAGCGACCGCTCAGAGGTGCAAACATACATATATGTATAAGTGAAACTTTAAACGCGTTTTTCTCGAAACGACATTTTTCAAAATTGCTGACATCATAACTCAACGAGAAAATGACCGATCAACTTCAAATTAAAACTGGGTATAGTTGAATACATTTGCTATACAATGGACTACGATCTTTTTGATTGGCTGAAAATTGTCAATTTGGCATTAAAAAAACGACAATTTTTTTCGTAAAAAAAAACGATTTTTTTTTTCAAAATGGCGCCATTTTCTAGTTTTTGATATTTTTCAAAGATCGTAGTCCATTGTATAGAAAATATATTTAAGTTTAATAAACATTTTGAAGTTTTTTGTTTCAGCTACTCAATCGACCGGAATCATGCCAGCAGTTGAGGCACTTTTTTTTTTGGCACTTCCGCAGACAGCACATTACTCCGTTATTTTTCAATATTTTTGTAAAATTTTTTTTTTTAATATAGCTAAAAATATACTTTATTACGTCCATAGAACGTCGAAACATTCAATCTAGTACTTTCTTTTAAAAAAATTCACGAAAATCGCCTAATTTTTCATGCGTCACACTGGTATAGCCCCTTAAATATTCGCGATCAAAACTTCAAAAATTTGTATTAACGCATGGTATTTCTCAATTTTTAAGTAAGTTTTTCACATTTTTCACTTTGTATATTGAAATATACACTTTAAACATTGAAATAAGTTCAAATTTGACTTTTAGTTTGTTATTTTATACCTAAATTTGTTCATTTAAAAATCACTTAGCACACTCATTGACGAAAAGGTTAGAGTTTTTACAATTATGAGGAAAACCACATCTTAAAAACCAAATATAAAGAATTTTTCAGAGATACCGTTTTTTTGTATGTACTTTTGTGTGATTTTTTTTCTTTATTACCTAAATAAATAATTCTTTCCAACATTTTCGCGTGGTAGTCCTTTCTAAATAATTTGAACTTTATTACGTAATATGATTATATAATATTATTTATTTGTTTGTTTAATTTGGAATATCATTTATACAAATTTTGCCATTTTACCCACATTTATATATACATACATACAATTAGATTAACTAAAAATTTTTAAATATGCTATTAGGATATGACGATGCACCTAGGCATTTGTGGACGGCTCCACTGCCAAGGAGAAGATGCTGCATTAGCAGCTTCGTGTCAAGGCAGGCGACACTGTTCGAGTTCCCTAAAAGGGAAGATATTCGACAGAATTGAGCAAAGGCTTGCAACATAGTCGCATCGACTTCCGATGCCCTATTTATTTGTCGTAACCATTTTGAAACAGAACATGTTACTAAATTCAAACTTTTGCCTGGGGCTTTTCCTTGCTTACGATTAGAGTCAGCACTAAATCATAGCTCGTTTAGTGATGACTCTGATTGGGTGTGCCCGCCCGTCACTAAAACATATGGTCGTCCTAAGGTAGATGTAGGAGATAGTGTAGAGGACGACATCACTTCGATGGAATTTGAAAAATATTCCATCCTTGAAGAAAAAAGATTAGGATTACAGTCTGAAAGTAACTGCGAAGGCTTTGCATTGGACAGCCTCGAGCGATTTGCTCGATCCGCGCGTTTTTATCAAAGTAATGCGCAGAAATTAAATAAAAAGGACAAAGAGTTAGAGGGGGTAATTGAGGATTTAGAGAAAAAATATAAAGAACTACAAAAACGTGCAATAGTTGCGGATGAGAATTCCAGCCATGATGCTATTACATTCGCTAGGATGATCGTCACGAAACACACTTTTTTTAGTGACAATGAAAAGACATTGGCACAAAATGTTAATTATGTATATGTCCACCAAAGCTTATAGTGACGATTTAGGTTTCTCTTTAAAGCTTAGTACGCAGCTCTCAAGAAACGTAAAAACTTCATATAAAAAAACGATTAAGAAACGGTCAAGATACTTTCCTGCGACAAACTTACTTGTGCTAGTACGCAGCTCTCAAGAAATCTAGTACTAATTTTTGATACTTTTTTCAGTAAAATGTGAATATGGCAAACCTTGTTTTGCGAAGAAACATCAAATCAACAATTGTTTCTTGAAGGAAATTCGAAGTAATCGTCAAATTCGTCCTAAATTAGTTAAAATCATTATTATGAAGTATATTCCATTTTGAAATGTTGCATAAAACCTACCAATCATCAACAACATTTCTTAAATCTCAATGAAAATATTTATGTTACCATACACATACACACATACATATTACGCACAAAGTTTGTTTTCTTTGTTTATTCTCTCTTGCTCTTCTAATGTAGATTATTCACAATGCATAACCAATCTCAAAATTACTTGAGAAATAATGTATTTTTTTTCTTGAGCAATTACTTGAGAGCTGCGTACCAACCTTTACAAGTAAAAGTTCTCTTTTGAGATGGAGCCCCATTAGGTATGTTGTTCCTGGCTTCGATGCCAATGTCATATCAAATTTAGGCAAAATCGCCAAAACTATGTCCGTTCTGGAACGTAATTGCGTTCTTTTATTTGATGAAATCATTATAAAGTCCGACCTAACTTATAATAGAGTTAGGGATATTATTGATGGGTTTGTAGACTATGGGGAAGGCCATCGCGAAATGAAAATAGGAAATAAGTGTTGTTTTTTTATGGTAAAAGGGTTAAGTTCAAGTTGGAAATATGTGTTTTCATACTATATTTCCAAAGGTGGACTTCTTACTAAATTTATCTAAAATTTTGAGTAAAAATATCGCAGCACTAAAGTCCATTGGACTTAATGCTAAGGCTCAATTTTCAATTCAATGAGAATTAGTGAAGAAAAACCCTTTTACATGCACGAAGGTTCTAAAGTGGATTGCTTATTTGACTATTGCCATCTAATTAAGTCCGTCCGTAATACGTTGCTGAAATATGATATTTCAACTCCTGATGGAATAGTCACTTCTTCAAGTTATTAAAAAACTTTACTCAATTGACCAAAGCAATACTCATTTCAAAATCTGCCCAAAACTATCGGAGACCCATGTTTACCCCAGCGTCTTTGAAAAAATGTCCGTCAAACGTGCCACTCAAGTGTTTAGCAATTCGGTCGCGGCTGGCATCGAAATGGCTTACAGCCAAAATCTATTCGGCAGTGACGAATATTTAATAAAATTATAAAGCCTACGCAGTTATTCGTCAAGAGGATGAATGATCTCTTTGACGATTTAGACTGCAAAATATTTGATCCCAAAAATCGTTTAAAACGTCCACTTCTGAAAAATGGTTCTGGGAAGGTCCAACGCCTCCATGATCATATAGCGTTTTTAAAATCAATTAGGTTACCAAATGGTGTTCGGGTTAGGTGTATTGACGGTTATCGCAATACAATTAGGGGAATGTTAACCCTTTGCGTAACTTTGTACGATATATCGCTTTTTCGCTAGTTTATAAATTTTTTTTTGGGGAAGTTGAGCACTGTTTTCGTGAAGAAAGTTCAACTTATGTATTTTTTTGAACTATTCGCTACCTAAGGAAATACAAAATTTTATTTCCTTTCATATAAAATGTTTAAGAAATGAATTCGTCGCAAGCTCCCTTTGGTATATTTTCAATTTCTTTAAAGTACAATCAAAAATCTATTTTTTTTTAATTTTTGCTGAAAAAGTGTGATGAAATTTAAGGCAGGTTTGTTAAAGTAATATATATTGTATCATTAAGAAAAATATACTAATTAAAAAATTATCCACATAAATACAAAATAGATGTTTGCTCAAAAGACGTGGACGATATATCAAGTGCGTTCGATCGGTATGAATTCATTTGCACGACACACAAATCCATTTTGCGTTCGTTCTTCACAGAGTTAACATGTGCGACAGGCAACCGGATCATTTCTTGGAATTTATTTCTAATGTAGCATTTTTGTTTATTTCATTGTATATCGTTAATAAGTTATTTCAACTTTTATTTTTCTTACCCTCTGTATATACATATATGAGCGCTTAGGCAAAAAGCGAAAACTTTGAAGCGTGATTTTCATTTTGACGATTATTCTTAATTGGCGGGCATGATAGAAAAAAAACTAAACATCGTATGGAATTAGGGCAAAGTTTATTATCATTGACATAAAATTATCTTATATTTAAACTAAAAAAATATTAAGAAAAGTCAAGTTTTAACATATTTTTAAACAGCATAAAGTAAAATTCTTTTGATCAGAAGTCACTATTTATTCAATTTTTAATAAAATTTTAAATTTTACACTTTTTTTTTAGTTTAACTAGAAGATAAATTAATAAACATAATGAATCACTTTGATTTTTTTGTTTCCGATAGAAATTGCGACCTGCATCTTGCCCGCCGTACGAAAAATGTACATGCGAGATGCATCGGGTAATTGCTTCCCAAAGGCAGAATATCAAAGATTTCATATCCAAAAAATTTTTGAAAGATGTTCAAATATATAACTATAAAGCCTAGAAATTTCGCTTGAATCAATTATTTCTTTCCTTCCCAAAAAAAATTCTCAAATAAATCGATTTTTTGAAGCCTCGAAAGAGGGCTCTCCCCTTAACACTTGCCATTGTCCGCGATCTTCACGAGAGAAATGAGATTTTGTGCGCCGACAACGCCATACATGATAAACATGTTCGCGCACCGATCGTAAAAAATCAAACATTTTCGCGAACATGGATCGGTACGCGAACAAGCCCATACACGATAAACCGCAAGCGCACACATACCGATCGAACGCACTTGTGTGCTCGTGTATGGGCGCTTTTAGGCAACTCAAATGTACAACATATCGCACATAATTTATTTGGTCGAAAAATCGCACAAAAGTCACAAACGGTTGTGACTTAGCAGCAATTGCATCGTTATGTTCAACTCAATTTTAAACGCGAATTTTTCTGGGAAATATGACAAGCAATCGCTCTTGTTAATGTGAAATTTTACTTATGACACAAATTTTAAATCATTCAGAGATTGGAGGCGCAAGTATATGCATAGCACATTTTGTAAAATGAAGCCTTTTACAGAGGAAGAGATTTTGGAAATTTTGGATGAAATCGATCCAAATGTTTCTGATTTGGAGGATGACCATGAAGCATGTGAAACAAATAATGAAGAGTTGATGGGGGAACTTCATCCAGATGATGAAATAATTATTAATGAGATAATTCATAATAGTTCCTCAGTTTTATTAGACAACGTGAGCTTACTGAACCTAAAAAATTTTGATGACATTGCTATTGATGAGGACTTAGAGCTGGAAGGAGACATATTATCTGAGCAAATTTTGGTATTAACCTCAAAAGCGGAAATTAAATGGAGACGAAGGAAATTTAATGGGTCTGGCTTTCATTTTGAACCAGATTTTCAACAAGTATTAAATATTTTGGAGCCCTACCAATACTTCGAACAATTTTTCCCTGACGAACTTTTTGAGAAAACGACATTCTATACAAATTTATACGATGTCCAAAATAAAGTATCGGGTTTCAAACCAGCTCAAAATTGGGAAATGAAAATGTTAATTGGATTACAATTAGCCACGGGTTGCATGCGGCTTGGTAGGATGACAACATTTTGGGATCCTACACTTTCGATAGAGCTTTTTAAGAACACAATGTCGTTAAAACGATTCAGACAGTTACGCCTAAACCTACATTTCATTGACAATCTGTTGATTCCTCCTAATTGCAATGACAAATTTTTCAAAATTTGTCCTTTAATTGAAACAATAAGAAAACGCTGCCAAGAGGAACCTGTGCAAGAAGAAGTAGGTATCGATGAACAAATTATTCCATTTAAAGGAAAATTGTCTTGCAAAATATACCAAAAGGGTAAACCTGATCCCTGGGGTATTAAAAATTACGTCCTGGTTGGAAAGTCAGGTTTTCCATTTGAATTCGAGTTATATCAAGGCAAAAATACTAACCTCGACGAGAATTTAGTCCGCACGGTAGGCTTTTCTTCGCAATAGTTCTTCATTTATGTAAAAGGTTGACTAAATCTGGGCATAATCTGTATTTCGACAATTTTTTCAATTCCTATAACTTACTGGAAATATTATCGCAAAGGAATATAAATGCAGCAGGAACAGCTCGGGTTAACAGATTTGGTCGGACTACATTTGTATCTGATAAAGATCTTCTGAAGCAAGGAAGAGGATCGTCTGACTGTTTGATAAGCACGGATAGAAAAATTTGCATTGTAAAATGGCTGGATAATAAGCCTATTTACTTAGCCTCTAACTTTGTAGCGATTGGGGAACAAGATGTTGCTAAACGATTTTGTAAAAAGACCAAAGAAACAATAGAAGTGAAAAGACCGAAAATTGTGAAGGTATATAACGAATCGATGGGTGGGGTCGATTTGCTGGACCAGTTAATAAGTTACTATAGAATGTTTTTGAAATCTTCTAAATGGACACTTCGCATCACTTCGCACTTCATTGATTTCGCATTGGTATCATCTTGGATTTTATAATAGACATAATTTTCCCTCGACGGCAAAACAAGTCAAACGAGGTGCAAGAACATAGGATGTCGTAGACGTACATATTTTATATGCACTAAGCGTAAGATTCCTTTATGTATTTCAAAAAAAAAAACAACTGTTTCTTAAAGTATCATAAAAATTTAAACTAATATTCTTATGATACATATATACATATATATTTTTTTTCCACAAACTTACATACATATGTATATTGCCAATAGTATGGTACCTCCCTTAATTTAGTATCCTTTACATAAGTAATTTAATAAATTTTTTAATAAAGTTTATAATAATTTATAAGCCTTTTTAAGTAAAATATTAAAAATACTTTAAGGTTTGCGTTGTTAACTGTGTTTTTATTTCAAAAATATGAATAAATGACATAAGCAGATATAAAAAGATGTTTACTCCTTTTGTGAACTTTGTACGATATATCGTACAATTTTTGGGGGGCTGTAAAACCTATAATGATTATTTTATTTTTAATTTTCTTAAAATTTATGACTATTTAGCACTAAAGGGAAACAAAACAAGTCAGTTAATTTTTTTCCACCACTAATATGGAAAATGAAAACAAAGGGTTAATAGAGTACATGATCCTATGGAATAAACGTGGTGCGAAACCAATCTGTAGTTGCTCGAACTATCGATTCTCCTGGGAGATTATGTCGACCGAATATTGGATTGTGATCACTATGAATGCCAATTGAAAACCACACGTCTAAAAAAGCATCCTTTACAGCTGATTAATACCATTTCATTATAAATATCGTGAAATCTTAAGACTCAGGCAAATGTTTGTACTGCTTTTCGGTTGGTGGTTGAATACTTTATAAAATATTAAATTATAAAGCCTTCAGATTACTTAAGCCTTCAAAGACTGAAAAAAAACGTCCGCTATATTCGTCATTTTACTGTTCGCTAACTTTGGTTTTTAACGATGTCAAACGGGTTGTATTCGGTAGAAGAGGATAATACTAAATGCCTTTTTCGAATTTTGAACAAGCCTTATAATTATGAATGACTCAAAATACAAAATTAGTTATTTGTTGAAAAGTATTTTGTTATACTCTTTTATTTATAATACTTACATAATTCAATGAGGAAAGGTGTAGGTGTTGGAGAAGAGAAAAGTTGTTCTATAATGTTTGGCATTTTATCACAAATTGACATACGCCTGAACAACTTTTCAAATTGTTCAACTTTTTTATAAAAATTCACTTTCTGTAAAAATGTGTTTCGCGCGCTTCGCTGAACTTATGTTCAACATAATCGGCCTACTGAGAGTGCTATTCGCAATACCATTTCCCATTTTGAGACCCCGCATTCTTAATTGAATAATATTTGACCGAATATACAACGCTCAGCACCCAATAAAGAAAGCTGAGAGCGTACACGAAGACCGTTTAAAGTCGATTCAGCGCCGAACCCAGAAACTTGGATTGACGTATGGAACGACTTGGCGCATTTTACGACGAAGTCTTAAAATGAAAGCGTACAAAATACAGCTTTTGCAAGAACTGAAGCCGCTGGACCTTCCCAAGAGAAATCGTTTCGCTGTAAGGGCTCATGAAAAGTTGAAAAAGTGAAAGCCAAATTTTTTCAATTCAATTTCAGCAGTGGGACACATTTCTAGCTCATTGGGTATATAAAAAAAAAAAAAAACTTGCCGCATTTTGGACGAAGAGAAACCTGAAGAGATTCAAAAGCTGTCACTTTATCCAGAAAAAATAACGGTTAGGCGTGGTTTGTAGGCCGGTGGAATCTTCGGTTCATATTTTTCAAAAATCCGGTAAGAATGGCAATCAATGACGACCACTATAGCGCCATAATAGCCGACTATTTGTTGATCAATCAATAGATTTATTGAGAGAACACTTCGGGAGTCTTCACGTTTTGGGTCGGTCGATTTCGTCACCAAGATCCTATGGGGTTATGTAAAATCTATAGTCTATGCGGACAATCCTGTTTCTAATCAGGCCTTGGATCCTACTTTATTGGTTGATAATGAATAAGTATAGAAAGTTCTATATGAGGGTGATTCGGTTGTTTATTATTGTATCCAATGGTTGACATTTCATAGCATAATTATGTAACTTTTGTTGTTATTTTACGCTTACTAATATAGAAAATTAAGCTTCTTAACCAACTCACACTTCATACAATATTAAGATATGATAATGAAGTTTTACTAAATCTTTGTATACACCATATGGGCGATTCAGTGTTTAAAAATACTACTTAACAAGGCATTACAAAGGCCGTAATTTTAGATATTTAGCACAGTCAGCCAAGTATTAACTTATAGGAATCAGTGTTTTCAGCTTTATTAAGTAATAGGTGTAAGTCGTTTGCTAGACGAAGACTTAAAAGTGAATGGTACTACTAATAATGCATAATTTCCTTAAGGCAATGCAAATGGCAGAAATATGTAGACTAGGGTTTACTTATATATCCACAACAACAACAATATGTTAAGCTATAAATGTGTAATACTCTGACTGTTAACAAGAGCCATTAAGAAATCATAAACGGGGAATTGCTACAGTGAATCGCTGCTTTCCGTCTGTTTTTGAATTGGGTGCTCCAATTGGCTTATAGAGCAGCAATAGAAATGTCATTGTCTCATTCGCTGAAGTGCCAGCTAAAATCTTTCCAAGACAACAATGACTGCCAACAATAGAGTGATGATGATTACTGCATTTTATTCTCATTTAACCAAGCGCAACATATTTCAAAAGTGCATAACAATATTGTTTGATAAGGTTTCTTCTTCTACAAATTTTTAATAATGGTTAGATGATTTAGAAAAGCTTTATACTTTATT
The DNA here is from genome assembly GCF_016617805.1 of Bactrocera tryoni. Classification (NCBI taxonomy): domain Eukaryota; kingdom Metazoa; phylum Arthropoda; class Insecta; order Diptera; family Tephritidae; genus Bactrocera; species Bactrocera tryoni. The sequence continues at coordinate 11,938 of NW_024396609.1, forward strand.
GGGAAAGTAAATTGATGAGAACAATACTGGCATTTGTTAATTATTATTAATTTTATTTTAATTGACGAAATTGACAAAAAACATCAAAACAATTTGGGTCGACTTTCCTACCAAGTCCACAAACGCTTAAAATATTTTAATATATATGCCCACTTTCTGCATTTTGCATGAAATTTCCGCCACAAACGTTGTATCTACAAAACCAATTTACTCTATAGAAATGTTTCTAGAGTGAAAATTCATGTGTTGTATGTGTGAATTAGATTTTTAGTACCCACATTGCGACTTCATTCCTCGCTCTGTATTTTTGGCAACGGAGTATATAAAAGCTGTGCGATGAATATGTTTTTGCCGCCAAAATGAAGGAAGGAAGCGAAAACTACATGGCATAAAATATGATAAAATGTGAAAACTCATTGCATCCTCATAATATTGCATTTGGCAACGTTTTGGGTGCTCATAAATTACGAAAATCGAAAAACTTGTTGCCAACTGAGCCGACAGGCATTTGCTATCGAAATAATTTGGCAACTTTTTAAATATTCGAAAGTAAAGGCTATTTTAGTCCGTCGTTGCAGTGAATTGCATAAAGTGAAAATTTAATGTTTTAACGAAGTTAGCTTTTTGCTGGCGATGAGAACTTCACTTTTTATGCGATAATATTTTGCTTTTCACAAATTTTTTCAGTTTTAAACACAGAGTCTTCTTCCATCGAATGATTTCTGTAACGCCTTAGAATAATCTAGATAGGAACAGAAATTTCCATATCAAAGTAAAAATGATGTCAATTGATAAATGTTTGTCTGAGTCATCATTAAGGATCTTTTAGATGGATACATTGACATTATAAATAAGACGATATTGCATATGGACGGAATGTCACATACCGGTTACATGGTATGCCAGAATAAAAAAATAACGAAAGTGATATGACTGCGTTACTAAATAAGCAACGTATATTTAAAATCACAACAACAAAGGCGACACTATGAAGTCAGTCTATAAACATATTACAGTCTCATATCATGATATAATAAACCAGCAGAAGAGTATCATCAGTAATAAATTCAATGATAATATAATGTATACATATTGAAATAAAGTACAATCGATACACTAAAGTCCTGAATATAATGTTTTTCAAAGGGCCTCCACGATTTCTTTGGAAGGAATGAAATCAAGTAGGCTGTAATCAATAGCACGTTCAATATTGACTTCTAAAGCTTGAAGAGAGTCTGGTTTATTGCTAAAATCATATGACGTCAAATAAAGAAGTAGTCTAAAAGAGTTAAATCACAACTTCTTGGAGGCCTTTCTATGCCACAATTTCTTGAAATAATCGAATCTCCAAACTTGTCTCGTCTTGTTGGTAGACACCAGATATTGTCATAAAATCTTGGGGGAAAACAATTTTAAATGGATGCAAGCCCAAATCCTTTCTCCAAATCCGCCAGGTTGTGGTTTGAGACAGTCTCAACTCTTAAAAACGTCTTGGAATCGACAAATTGTGGTATTCAGCAACACTTCCTTCAATAGCAGCAATGTTTTCAGTACTTCAATCGTTTCTTTATCTTGTCAGTTAAACATTATCGAAAGAAAATGTACACTCGAAGTTTCCAACAATTCGACGAATAGCGAGCACAGGTGAACGATTATTGCGATCATGAAATAGCAAAAGGCCACGAAAAGTTGCAATTAGAGAACGATTATTTTGATAATAAAACTGAATTGTCATTCTTGCGTATATCTTTCCATGTTGACGCATCATGATATATTAAAAATGGTCGAAGCCGCAATTAGAAATTATATCATCCCGTTTTGGT
>NW_024396610.1:0-9365 GCF_016617805.1 Bactrocera tryoni
TTTATGACGAATTTTTGTACTTTCCAAAAATAAGACAATCATTAAAATAACAGCGTTTGTCGATAGGGGTCGTTAAAACACAAGTAAGGAAGGGCTGAGTTCGGGTGTCACCGAACATTTTATACTCTCGCATGATAAAATGATAATCGAGATTTCATTAAACGTCATTTACATATTTTTCAAATACCGTATTTTTATAAAGTTTTATTCCGCTATCATCATTGGTTCCTTGTACTATATATTATACAGAGAAGGCATCAGATGGAATTCAAAATAGCGTTATATTGGAAGAAGGCGTGGTTGTGAACCGATTTCACCCATATTTCGTACATGTCATCAGGGTGTTAAGAAAATATTATGTACTGAATTTCATTGAAATCGGTTGAGTAGTTCCCGAGATATGGTTTTTGGTCCATAAGTGGGCGACGCCACGCCCATTTTCAATTTATAAAAAAAGCTTGGGTGCAGCTTCCTTCTGCAATTTCTGCCATTTCTTCCGTAAAATTTAGTGTTTCTGACGTTTTATGTTAGTCGGTTAACGCACTTTTAGTGATTTTCAACATAACCTTTGTATGGGAGGTGGGCGTGGTTATTATCCGATTTCTTCCATTTTGAACTGTATATGGAAATGCCTGAAGGAAACGACTCTATAGAGTTTGGTTGACATAGCTATAGTAGTTTCCGAGATATGTACAAAAACTTAGTAGGGGCGGGGCCACGCCCACTTTTCAAAAATTGCGTCCAAATAGGCCCCTCCCTAATGCGATCCTTTGAGCCAAATTTCACTTTAATATCTTTATTTATGGCTTAGTTATGACACTTTATAGGTTTTCGGTTTCCGCCATTTTGTGGGCGTGGCAGTGGGCCGATTTTGCCCATCTTCGAACTTAACCTTCTTATGGAGCCAAAGAAATACGTGTACCAAGTTTCATCATGATATCTCAATTTTTACTCAAGTTACAGCTTGCACGGACGGACGGACGGACGGACGGACGGACAGACAGACATCCAGTTTCAACTCTACTCGTCACCCTGATCACTTTGGTATATATAACCTATATCTGACTCTTTTAGTTTTAGGACTTACAAACAACCGTTATGTGAACAAAACTATAATACTCTCCTTAGCAACTTTGTTGCGAGTATAAAACAGAACTTGCAGTCATATTTGGTTTTAAATGTTATTTAAATATATTTAGAGTGTAGCAAACGACTTGCGCTTCCAGTTAGCTTCCTAGAATTTTATTGTCTATAGAATTCAGAAAAAAAATTAAAGGATATCGTATCGAAAAGGACGAAAAAAGGATATTATAATATTACACCTTAGTGCTTGGCTAGACCCCATATATTTTGTATGAAAATATATGAACTTTGGTATGTTTCTGTCACTTCGCACGGTTGATTTATCTATTTCCATGTTCGTTACATGTCCAAATTGGTTTTGTATGTTTTATCAGGTCAAATAGTTTAGCCGCTAGAGCGTTTACAAAGTTAAAAAAATGTGATTTTTCTGAAAAAACTACATTTTTTGTGAACGCTATTGCCACGCCCTGGTAAGGATAGAGGAGGGTTGAGGGCTTTCCTAGAAAGCCCCAGGGGATGAACAACTCATAAAAAGTGGTCTTGAAATTTGGCGACATTATTGCTTCAGGGCGTAGGCAGATTACGCTAGGAACACAAACTGAGATTATGTGGAGTAAAACTGGTCATTTAGCAGGCTGCAGATATCTCAAAAGTTCGATTTTTTATTAAACTTTGAAACCGTTTGGCTTAATTTTTTCATAGGATCACGTGAAGTTTTGTATACGCGAAAAGGAAGTGCGGAACTCTGGAACTGATTACAAAATGTATTATTATAATAAATAATAGCCTGGTCAAAAAATATAAGACGCGCAAATATCATAATAAAAAGAATAAATTAGCAATCTGGTCATGATACCATAGAAATTTACTAAACTAGAGACTAGCCGAAAGCATGTCTGCCCACTACCAAACCTGTAATACCTGTATTATAGCAGCAAAACTTTTTCTGTTTTTCCTTTTTAATAAAATAATCAATACTATTTTCGTGAACACATTAAGTGTTTTTTAAAAGGGTATATCTTATTGAGTAGTTTGAGTTACAACTTAATTTTTTTGTTTATAATCACCAGCATTACTGTTTTTCATGAGCATAGCTGTACAGAAACAATAAAAAAGTAGATGGCGGAATACTTTCATACCACACGTCTAAGTGTATGTGTTAATATATATTAAAATTTAAGCCTTTGTCTTACACAAATGGAAATTTGACATACATAAGTATGTGCTTTAATTATAACCTATGTTTGCCAAACAAACGGAATGATCAAACTAACAGCCCTATTCTCATGCCTTCACAAAAGTCACCAACCTCACTACGGTGATGTTTCTCACTATAGTGAGGGGTTACCTATATTCTGGCGAAAATTCAAAGCTCAAATGCTCACTATTATCACAAATATCTGTGACGTGTGAGAAGCAGCCATCATAATACAAAATATCTGTGTTTGTTTTTGCTTTACATCAATATTTGACATTTTTTAAAAAATATTTGAGTGTTATGGATGTTATGTTATAGCATGGAGGAACTGTTCTTTATTACATGCGGCAATTGTTGAGGAGGATCGAGGTGGGAGGAGAAATTTTAGGGTTTACGAGACAAAAAGCGATCCTTTTACTATATTACAACAATTATAAATACATTCGATTTAAAATCGCTATGTAAAAGTACTTATAGGTGGTGGTGCGCATGATGTGCAGAAGTCAGTATACCTTTTAGTCTGGGTTTCAGCGTGTTTGTATTTTACGGGCGTAGCTCTTACCAAAAATTCGTTGGTAATGGTTATATGCTCTCCTATGAGCCAGTCCTCTGTCTAGAGCTCTGCACTTTATTTCAGAAATTAATTATGGATGTTAAGGGCAGTGAAATTTATTTCCCTTCAAGCGCGCAGGATGTTTCATATACAAAGAAGGGGTAAGATAAATAAATAAAAATAAATATAAATAAATAAATACATTTTTCTCTTAAAAGATTTTGCACGAAATTTGGAGATCAAGGGGCACAATCGGCGCAATCGATTGTACCCATGTGGATGTTTCATCCTCAAGCACAGACATACATATCTTCATTATCCATTTGTGTTTTGTTTGTTTATTTTTATTAAAACAGCTGTTTGACAGCAAAAAGCGTTTTACCTCACGTGGTGACTTTTTTAAGCTTTTTTCTTATGAGGGTTTGAGGCAAAATTAGCCTCACAAAAAAACTCTCAAATTTTCCTACTCAGCTCAGTTGAGAGGTTTTCAGAATAGGGCTGTTAGTCTTATAAGAATATTTTGTATTTGTGAGAGGCAAGCAGAAATTAATCTTTGACCGTCGTCTTACTTGACCAAAGTTAGCATATTCCGACTAGCTGGTGGTTTAATCATTCATGTTAGTACGGAGCTTTCAATGATTCGACAATTTTACGTATATTTTGCATATCCAGACATTATTACCATATTATTATTTAATCTTTTGAAAATAATTGCATTAATTTATGTGTGAAGGCACGACATTTTGTTGAAGTCAGTAACCGTTAGATTAGTTTTTCTACAATTTAGTGAGAATAAAAAGCCCATATCCAGCAATATCGATTTCCTATTATTGTTTTAATGTTTAGTAGAAATTTGATCATGTAAAATTTTTCGGTTGACGTAAATTAACACTTTGCTGTTAATAGTCGTTTTACGTCAATGGAATTTTAATTTTTGTTTTTACGTAAACTGTATCCTTGCTTCCTTGAACAGGAAAAATTCATGAATTTGTATTACATAATTTTTCGGATTGCGTGGCAATGACTTACGAACAATTGATAACACAAATAAAAATTGGTTCGCGTTGACTCGAACTTGAAGATATGAACTTTTCTGCATGGACAAAGACAAGCTTAACTATAATATCATTGTCATGCATTACGACTTGTTTTATCTTAACTGTTATAAGTTTATCGAAGTTTTATTACATATTTTTTCAACAAATGTTCTTATCTTCCACATACTCCCAATAACCATAAGGTAGTAAAATATTCTTTAAAAAATTGTATGCCAAATAATCCCTTCTTCCAGTCGGTAAAATATTAGGAAGGAAGAGTTTTCTAACGTATACTATTAATTACTACAGGGCACCCTATTTCAACAACAATTTCCTATACAATAGAAACCTTGCTCAAATTGTTCGAAATACAAGAAAGCTGACTTTCCAAAAGTAAAGCAGGACTTTTTGAATCCTAGAGGCCACTCTGGGTGGCGCCATCTATATGACGACTGATGCGTTCCAAATTTTTTCACATCTTTATCGATTTTCCAGTGAGGAATTTCATGACACTTTCATATTACATTAAAAGTGAAGTTATTGCGTTTTAAGTGTCAGTATGTTTGTGTTCTCGGTGCGAAAATGAGCTTCAAACAAAGAGTCAACATTAAATTTTGTATTAAAATTGTTAAAACTTTTACCGAAACATTTCAATTGGTGAAACAAGTTTATGGCGATGATTGTCTATCCGTAGTAAGAGTGCAATGAGTGGTTTCAACGTTTTCCAAAGGTGGTCATGAGGACCTGAAGGACGATCAGCATCCCTGCGCTAATCACGATCCGTGATCACCATCAGAAACTGTGCATGAATTCATCAAAAGGAAATAAGGCGGAAATTATCGTACAGAAATTCATGGAAATGATCCGATCGATTCATTGCGCTGAGCCGAACATTTGGGCTTACAGAAAGGTGTGTGCACGGTTTGTTCCGCACAAAATTGATTGATGACCAAGAAGTACTCAGAATCAAAATACGAAGGACCGATTATTTGACCAAAAGGGATTTTATTTTAACCACTAACAACTCCCCGTATTTACCTGATATGGCACCGTGCGACTACCTATTCGGGAAAATACATTTTGCCCAGGAAAGGAAAGCGTTATGCAGACGTAGGAGCCGATTCAAAAGCTTGCACCGGCATGCTGGCGAAGCCATGCTGGCCAACGAGTTAAAAACAGTCGTTCGACATGCTTTTGGGCCGACGCAAAAAAGCTCTATTGGAGAGCCAAGAAAGGAAACTATGTTTTTGAAATAAATAAATTGCCGAAAAAAAGACTTTTGTTTTATTGTTTTAAAGGCCTGTTTGTTCTTGTATATCCCATAAGTTGAATTAAACAAAACAAAATTACAACCGAAAACTGATTATTACTTGGTTTGACTCCGTACACTAGTTAGCATCCAGAAAGCATCGACCATTTGGAGTCAAAATTAATAAAATTAATAAAATCATTCATTTTGTATGTTTTATACTCTAACGACCTGTTGCTACAGAGCATACTAGTTTTATTCACTTAACGGTTCTACGTAACACCTGAAATTAAGCAGAGATAGTTTAGGGTTATATATGTATAAGTGACATTGTTTCACTCTCACTCAAAAATAAATCAATCTAATACGCTCTTATAAGTGTTATAGGTTAGGAGTGAAATAATTTTGATGACCTTCTGTAGCAGTTATTATCGAAGGATGAGTTAGTCATTAAGCAAACATTGAAAATGTGACGTATTAATTTAATATTGTAATACTAAAATTATAATATTAATAGAAACTTAAACAAAGTCCAATAAATTAATATTTAACTTTCACTGGCGCAGTCGGTAGGATCTGACAAAAAGATCATGAAACGAAACTACTGTTAAAAATTAAATAATAATGTAATAATAAAAGGAAAGTTTATAAAAATAATACCACCCGCTGAATAAAAAAAGCAGTATATTCTAATATCATGCCGTTGGATGTCAATATATTGTTCAATGTTAGAAGTAAAGGTCAGTGTAGTGTCTTTCAATATCACACCAATGTCAATGTAACTTGAGGACAAATTAATGTCAAAGAAAATTGTAAGATCACAATACAAAAAAAATTAATAAGAACGGTTCCAGGAACAGTGACAGTTTACACAACAAAGGGATCTACAATACAAAGCAAAAATAATCAAAAACGGTTCCAGTGATTTACACAGAATATTAACTAGTTTAAAGAGAAAAAACTCAAAAACAGTGTATGAAAAAATAATACTCTTGATAATAAATAATTAATGCATAAAAAGAGAGTTTTTAGAACAAATACTACCAAAATAAAATAATAATTTTACCGATATCTATTACTTAATATGGTTAAGATAATTTGATAAAAAGCACCATAAAAAAATAATTGAACTTAATCTATACACTGCTCTTAATAGATTATTTTACCGATATCTCTTACTTAATTTTGTTAAGATTGTTTTGGTAAAAAAGCACTATATAAAAAAAATAATTAAACTTAGATCTATACACTGCTCCTATGAATGCGTGTATAAAGTAGAGAAGAACCTAGCTTTGCTTGGAGTCTCAATTGGCGCCACCTGTGAAAAAAAGGAAACGACTGGCGCTAAAGAGAAGGAAAGAAGATTGCAAGAGATCATACTGTTTAAAAATTACCATATAATTTCCCAGTATTCTATGTTTAAAAAGTAAATATTTCAACTTACTCTTTAAAATGAAAAGAGTCAAATTAGTTGCCGCAACAGCGTACTAAATGATAATTGCGGTTTCACAATTTTTATTAGCACTTGTATAATAGTCCTTGAGTTAAATTGCCGCCGCGGAATGAATGAACGTCCCAGAAAAACAAGTTTAAATGCCACAATCCGCAACATCAAAGCGAGGGGTTCTTCAACATATCGCTGATTGCGCCAAACGCCCCGACGGACAGGAAGAGAAGGACGATGTGACCAAAGATGCCTTTTATGAGTGCTTGGAGCGCACTTATGAGAGCTGCCCCGCCAGGATGTCAAAATTGTGCTTGGCGACTTTAACGCCAGGGTGGGCAAAGAAGGTATCTTTGGCACTACGGTATGAAACATCCCCAAATGGGTTGAGACTGATCGACTTCACGGGGCCCGAAATATGGTTATCTGTAGTACTAGATTCCAGCATAAGAAGATTCATCAAGCTACCTGGCTGTCTCCGGATCGAAAAACTACCAACCAGATCGATCATGTTGTGATAGACGGAAGACACGTCTCCAGTGTTTTAGATGTGCGTGCGCTCCGAGGTCCTAACATCGACTCGGACCACTATCTTGTTGCAGCTAAGATTCGCACTCGCCTCTGTGCAGCAAAAAACGCACGCCAACAAACACAAGGAAGGTTCGACGTCGAGAAGCTGCAATCACAACAGACAGCCGAACGATTTTCTACTCGGCTTGCACTCCTGCTCTCTGAGAGCACTCGTCAACAACTCGGTGTAAAGGAACTGTGGGACGGCATTTCAAACTCCTTACGTACAGCTGCAACCGAAACCATTGGTTTTCGGAAAGTTCAAAAGAACAGCTGGTACGACGAGGAGTGCCGTGTCGCAGCGGAGAGAAAACAGGCTGCCTACCTCGCAACGTTACGATCGACCACTACACGTGCGGGATGGGATAGATACCGAGAGTTGAAGAGGAAGCAGAGACGCATTTGCAGACAAGAAAAGAAAGAGGCCGAAATGCGTGAAGTACGAAGAGCTTGATAAGCTGGCCGACAGGGGTAATGCTCGAAAATTCTACGAAAAAATGCGGCGGCTTACAGAAGGTTTCAAGACCGGAGCATACTCTGTAGAACCCCCAAAGGTGATCTAGTCACTGATGCCCAGAGCATACTTAAATTATGGAGGAACACTTCTCCAGCCTGCTGAATGGCAGTGAACGCACAACACCAGGAGAAGGACGAACCCGATTCCCCAATCGATGACGATGGGAGCAGACGTTCCATTACCCGACCATGAAGAAGTTCGAATAGCAATTGCCCGCCTGAAGAACAACAAAGCGGCAGGGGCCGATGGATTGCCGGCCGAGCTATTCAAACACGGCGGCGAAGAACTGATAAGGAGCATGCATCAGCTTCTTTGTAAAATATGTTCAGATGAAAGCATGCCCAACGATTGGAATTTAAGTGTGCTATGCCCAATCCATAAAAACAGAGACCCCACAATCTGCGCCAACTACCGTGGGATTAGCCTCCTCAACATCGCATATAAGGTTCTATCGAGCGTATTGTGTGAAAGATTAAAGCCCACAGTCAACAAACTGATTGGACCTTATCAGTGTGGCTTCAGACCTGGAAAATCAACAACCGACCAGATATTCACCATGCGCCAAATTTTGGAAAGGAGAATCGACACACACCACCTCTTCGTCGATTTCAAAGCTGCTTTCGACAGCACGAAAAGGAGCTGCCTTTATGCCGCGATGTCTGAATTTGGTATCCCCGCAAAACTAATACGGCTGTGTAAAGCTGACGTTGAGTAACACCAAAAGCTCCGTCAGGATCAGGAAGGACCTCTCCGAGCCGTTCGATACCAAACGAGGTTTCAGACAAGGCGATTCCTATCGTGCGACTTTTCAACCTGCTTTTGGAGAAAATAGTTCGAGCCGCAGAACTAAATAAAGAGAAGGTACCATCTTCTATAGAGTGTACAGCTGTTGGCGTATGCCGATGATATTGATATCATCGGCCTCAACACCCGCGCCGTTAGTTCTGCTTTCTCCAGGCTGGACAAGGAAGCACAGAAAATGGGTCTGGCAGTGAACGAGGGCAAGACGAAATATCTCCTGTCATCAAACAAACAGTCGTCGCACTCGCGACTTGGCTCTCACGTCACTGTTGACAGTCATAACTTTGAAGTCGTAGATAATTTCGTCTATCTTGGAACCAGCGTAAACACCACCAACAATGTCAGCCTAGAAATCAACGCAGGATAACTCTTGCCAACAGGTGCTACTTCGGACTGAGTAGGCAATTGAAAGTAAAGTCCTCTCTCGACGAACAAAAGCCAAACTCTATAAGTCGCTCATAATTCCCGTCCTGCTATATGGTGCAGAGGCTTGGACGATGTCACAACTGATGAGTCGACGTTGCGAGTTTTCGAGAGAAAAGTTCTGCGAAAGATTTATGGTCCTTTGCGCGTTGGCCACGGCGAATATCGCATTCGATGGAACGATGAGCTGTACGAGATATACGACGACATTGACATAGTTCAGCGAATTAAAGACAGCGGCTACGCTGGCTAGGTCATGTTGTCCGGATGGACGAAAACACTCCAGCTCTGAAAGTATTCGACGCAGTACCCGCCGGGAAGCAGAGGAAGAGGAAGACCTCCACTCCGTTGGAAGGACCAAGTGGAGAAGGACCTGGCTTACGCTTGGAATATCAATTGGCGCCACGTAGCGAAAAGAAGAAACGACTGGCGCTGTTGTTAACTCGGCTATAATCGCGTAAGCGGTGTCTACGCCAATTAAGAAGAAGAA
>NW_024396611.1:0-127395 GCF_016617805.1 Bactrocera tryoni
GTAGATTAAACAAGTAAGGAAGAGCTAAGTTCGGGTGTCACCGAACATTTTATACTCTCACGCATGATAAAGTGATAATCGAGATTTCATTATACGTCATTTACATATTTTTCAAATACTGTATTTGTGTAAAGTTTTATTCCGATATCATCATTGGTTCCTAATGTACTATATATTATACAGAGAAGGCATCAGTGGGATTCAAAATAGCGTTATATTGGAAGAAGGCGTGGTTGTGAACCGATTCTATCCACATTTCGTACATGTCATCACGGTATTAAGAAAATATTAAATACTGAATTTCATTGAAATCGGTCTAGTGGTTCCTGAGATATGACTTTTGGTCCATAAGTGGGCGACGCCGTTTTAAATTAAAAAAAGCCTGGGTGCAGCTTCTTTCTGCCATTTCTTCCGTAAAATTTAGTGTTTCTGACGTTTTTTGTTAGTCGGTTAACGCACTTTTAGTGATTTTCAACATAACCTTTGTATGGGAGGTGGGCGTGGTTATTATCCGATTTCTTCCATTTTTGAACTGTATATGGAAATGCCTGAAGAAAACGGCTCTGTAGAGTTTGGTTGACATAGCTATAGTAGTTTTCGAGATACGTACAAAAAACTTAGTAGGGGGTGGGGCCACGCCTACTTTTCCAAAACAATTGCGTCCAAATATGCTACTCCCTAATGCGATCCTTTGTGCCAAATTTAATATCTTTATTTATGGCTTAGTTATGATACTTTATAGGTTTTCGGTTTTCGCCATTTTGTGGGCGTGGCAGTTGGCCGATTTTGCCCATCTTCGAACTTAACCTTCTTATGGAGCCATGAAATACATGTACCAAGTTTCTTCATGATATCTCAATTCTTACTCAAGTTACAGCTTGCACGGACGGACAGACGGACGGACGGACAGACAGACATCCGGATTGCAACTCTACTCGTCACCCTGATCACTTTGGTATATATAACCCTATATCTGACTCTTTTAGTTTTAGGACTTACAAGCAACCGTTATGTGAACAAAACTATAATACTCTCCTTAGCAACATTGTTGCGAGAGTATAAAAAGTTTGAGCTACTATTATGAGACAGTGTTGGCACATTTTTAGCGAAAACTTTAACTTGATTTTTTTTATTTTTGGCCTATGGGGGCGACCACAGTGGGTTGTACGCATCACCTAAAACTTATCGAATGAGAAATGGGTTTACGTATGTATATATTGAAAGTATATTAATGATCACCATAACGAGTTAAGTTGAAATCTTCTGTCTGTTTTTCGTCTGCCCGCCTTTTGACTGTCTGTGCAAGCTGTAACTTAAGTAAAAATTGAGATATCTTGATGAAACTTGGTATGCAGATTTCTTAGTACAAAAAGAATTACGAGTTCGTAGATGGACGTAATCGGACCATTGCAACGCCCACAATGCCATTAACCAAAAGCCTATAATATATATATAAGTAAGCCCTAAATTAAGCTATGAAACTGTAATTTGGCAGGAGGAATTGCAGTAGCCAGGAACACCTGTGGGTAAAAAATTTTGAAAAAGTGGGAGTGGCCCGCCCTCTAATAAGTTTAATGTATACATCTCCTAAACCACTTAAGCTACAACAATAAAATTCGCCCAGCACGAATATTACAAGAGAAAAAGATAAAATTGGATGAAAACCCCTTTCACTCCCCATATAACGGTACTGTTCAAATCTTTTAAAAGCGCGATTAATTAATAACTAAATAGGGTAGAAGGGGGAGCATTCGCCTCTTTTTGTTTGAGGTGCTCTCATAAAAAAACTGTAAATGGTTTTTCAAAACTTTTTTTTGTTTAAGAGCTTATATTTGTTTTATTCTGATTACCTCGCATATTTATATACAAATTTTACTGATTTCCCAAGATGCCCAAAAGGGTGAAACTGCCCCATCCATGGCGTAAATTCGCCAGTGGGATGGGGCGCAATCGTCAAAGGAAAAATGCAATTTTAAGTTTGTGGCACAACTATTTTTTTTATTTATTAAACAATGTTTAAAATGAACTTAAATTTTATTAATTAATGTAAAAGTAAAAAAAAAGTGTAATATTATATTGGTAGAGATCAACAAGGCAGTTCATTGTAAAAACAACTAAAGGCAGGTACCTGAGTTATTCATTAAAGGTACAAATGACATTTCGAAATACCTACATATGTTAATATTTATATTGTACACCGGTAAGAACTAATTCGTAAAAAATAGATGCGTGACGAGTTTTACATTAAATTGTACTGCGACATATCTACATCAAATATTTATGTATGTTGCAGCTGATCGGGACGTTCCTGCGGGATGGCTTGGGTCCGGCAACTTCAGGGCAATGTCATCTTTTGGAATATAGGATATGTCGCTAACACATGGTTCATAAAATGTCCATGAACCTGGCTTTTTTCTTAAAAAATCAACAGTTACCGAATTCGGACATTCAGACAATATCTTGCCAACATAGAACTTATCTACCTGCCCACCAAATCGAACAAGTACGAATTTGGTCTCACCAAGGCTCTCTGGTTCTACAAACGAACCAACAGATCTGTCGGATTCAGCGAAGCTTATGACATCTGCTAAGTCAGATAATGAATCGACGTAGGTTTTACGTTTTTTATTAATTATTTTCGGAACTCCTTTTCGTACCAATGGTTTCTTTGCTTTTTTTTTCTTTTGCTGCTGTGTTCGTTCCTTTTCTTCTTTTGATGGAGTAGATGTCAAGATTGTGGATTTTCCCTTTCTTTTGTTAGATTTAGATTGTTGAATTTTAGGGAGTGGACGAACTTGCTCCGGAGTTTTAGGAAAAGGTGGGGGTGTGACTGGAGGCTCAAACAGGACATCAGATTCATTTGAAATCGCATCATGTTGAAGTATAGGTTCATTGTCATTGTTAGCGGTTGGATGTTCTTCATTTGGTTCGTTTATGAAGTCTGTTTCAGGAAATATTTGTCTGTTAAATGGGCTGATACCTGTCATTTCAAATCCTTTGCAAATGTTTTCAGCAGCAAATGCCTTCCGAAATGGGATATTAGATAGCGATGGTATACCGTAAATTGTAATTATTCTACCAGGGTTGGATACAAGGAAATCATTGAACGAAGTCGCTAAGTACTTTTTAAACGGACCAAATACAGATACATCCAATGGTTGGAGCTTGTGTGACGTATGTGGCGGAAAAGTAATCATATGAATATCATTTTCTCTGAAAAATATGAGTGCTGTTAGACTGCAGTGGGAGAAGTGATTGTCTAGGAAAAGGATTATTGGTTTTCCTCGGAACACTGAGTGTTATTTTTGATGTGCTTTAGGACTTCTATAAAGCCTTGAGCTGTCATCCATCCGCTCTTATTTGTTATCCCCAGACAACCGTTGGGACCCCCATTCACGAAATGTTCTTTATACTTTATACGAGACAGGTGGTAGAGCGTTACCAGAAGCATTTACAATTCCTACCATTGTCACAAGCGATCCTCTTTCTGCAGACGCCACTTGAGAAACTGTTCGTCTTCCTTTTGTAGAAATAACCTATGAAATACAAAATAGGTACATATTATTATATGTAATGTAGGTATTTCGGTTAGAATGCTATTAAATTACCTTGGGTGATTGCAACACAGTAGTAATACCCGTTTCGTCTAAATTATAAATATCACACGGAGAAAATGAATTATTTTTGAGCAAATGCTGCATATTATCGAAAAACTCCATTACTGCGGTTTTCTTAAATGCAGTCAGTCGATAAAGACTTGTATTTTCCGGTTTTCGCAAACTCAAGTCTTGATTTCGTTTCATAAATGCTTGAATACAGTCAATTCCAGCTTTTTGATTATCCACCTAAGATAAAGGCATGGCAATATTCAAATACAAACTTCCGTGCCATTGTATAAGTGAAGCCGTGCTGTAGGTTAGAGCATGCTTTAAAATACTCGCATATCTCTTTTTCTTGATGTTTTGTGAAAACTTGATTTGAGGTATATTTCGATGAATACATATATTCACCTTCAGATGACTGGCCGGAGTCATCTAATGCCTCCAATTTACTTTTCTTCATTTTATTTATACGATCTCGCAAAGTAGTTCGTTTTAAATCATAAAAGTCAGCAGCTTGACTTGTGTTATATTTTTTTGAGATGACATCTTTTATTGCAAGTTTCATCTTCGTCTCATCTAAGTTACATCAGTTAGTTTTTCTTTTGTAGTTTCGAACCATCGCTAAAAGATCTTTGTACCTACAGGTATAAATAAATATTTTAGAAATTTGTCCTGAGTTCGTGGTACTAGAAGCACTTCAAGATTTGACATTAAAAGCAAATCCCTAATTACGCTAGTGGCGAATCTATGGCTTGGAGGTCATTGACCAGTGGTGAATTCACCCCATGGTGTACATTTGGCAGTGGCGAATCGTACCCATGGCTCAGAATCGCCGGCGAAACCATCCCACCAGCAGCCTGGCGAATGAGCCCCAGGAGGAACCTCTTGAACTAATTTAAACAGTTTTGGCACTTTTAATAAATTAACTAAAACAAGCACTGGCAAGATTTTGTCACTAATGTCAATAGCACACATCTGTGAAATATCTTTTTTAAATCACAAAAACTGAAAAAGTTATTACAAAAAATACTTACAACCAAATATTTTCGCGGTAGTCCGTAAAACATAAAACCTCGTCCGTCCTCGAGCACATGTATAATGAAACTACCAAAGAGTGAGAGGTGGAAGATCATCGATAAATGCAAAAAATATCGTTTTTCGATTATCAATAGCTTATTTAATTTTGAAGATAATTGGTGGTGTATCTTCACCAAATTTGGTATAGATTATTTTCTAAGGCAGCAATGTAATCTCCGAAGAAATTGTTCAGATCGAATTACTATAGCGTACAGCTGCCATACAAACTGAATGATCGGAATCAAATGCTTGCATGGGAAGCTTCCTCATTTGACGATATATCTTCACAAAATTTGGTATGAGTTGTTACAGAAATAATGTAATATCAGAAGAAATAGCTCAGATCGGATTACTATAGCATATAGCTGCTATATACGCAAACCGACCATCGGAATCAAGGGCTTGTATGGAAAACTTTCGCATTTGTAACCAACTTTACCGACGTCTTTTAGCAACCGGGTACCGGGGTACCCACGATCTGAGCATTAAAAATTTTGTTTGTTTTATTAAAAAAAAAATTTTCAAATATTATATGTGACCTGGTCTACGGAAAAGGGGCTTAGGTGTCAAAAAATCAAAAAAATCAATTTTCACTTTTTAGTGGATTCGGATGGATGAATGAATTTTTCACAGCTGTTTCCCAGAAAACTAGTTTTCGACCAGGTCACATATTAATAGACGGTGACAATTTAAAGAAAAAATAAATAATTACAACGTAGAATCGTGAATGACATCTGAAACCTATTTGGGACAGGTAGTCGGTCGGCTTTTATTGTTCGGAGCCGAGCAGATGCTATTCGAGAGAGAAAGAAAACCTAAAGGTTATTTCTTTGTTTTCTATGTTAAATTCAAATTTAGGTCAGATGTACAAACCAACAGCTTTATCCATACCGTGGTCGTACTGGATTTACTCAGTATATTCCATCGAAACCAGCTAAGCCTTTATACCATGATCTGGTGGATTTATGATGCAGAAAATGCATATCCTTTGCAGTGGATCATGTACACTGGTACAATAGATAATACTCGAGAAAAAAATCAGGGTGAAAGAGTGCTGAAAGAATTGGCGGCTCCGTACTGAGGTAGTGGTGGAAACATCTGCATGGATAACTTCTTTATGTACTTCTGTACCAGATGCTAAACATTTGTTGTCGTGGAATATTACAATTGTTGGCACGATAAAAAAGAACAACCTTTACATCCCTAGTATTATGGGAGCGAATAAGACACGGGAGCAGTATTCGACAGTTTTTGGATTTCACGAAAAGGTTACCATGTGTTCCTACGTTCCTAAAAAAATAAAGATGTCATTCTGATATCGACAATGCATTCAGATATATCAGTTGGTGGCGGATGATGGAGTCATGTGTAGAAGTTCACGCACGTGAGGAAAGTTCTCTGATCGTCATTCACTTGGGAGTGGCCAGAAACGATTCTTTTACATATGGCTCAATCAGCTCACGATTTCCGGAGTTTGACCAAGTATCCTCTGGGTAGCCTAAGAACATCCGTTTGAAGACGAGCTAAAGTGAGAAGGCGAAGCATCCTCTACATAGGGTTGTGCGCTGGGTTTAGGACCCGCTAAAAACACCCCCAATGAAAAGAAACAATAAGCTTCGGATGGGTCACCCCCCTTTTGATGACGACCATGGCAAACGAAATAAGGACTACGAATTGAGGGCATGCACCTGGAAAGTCAGGTCTCTTAATTGGGAAGGTGCCGCTACCCAGCTGGTTTATGTCCTCGTTAAAGTGAAGGCTGACATTACCGCCGTCCAAGAAATGCGATGGACGGGACTAGGACAGAGACGAGTAAGTCCTTGTGGCATTTACTGCAGTGGCCATATAAAGGAGCGCAAGTTTGGTGTGGGATTCGTGGTGGGAGAGAGACTCCGTCGCCGAGTACTATCATTCACTCCGGTGAATGAACGTCTAGCCACAATCCGCATCAAAGCGTGGTTCTTCAACATATCGCTGATTTGCGCCCACGCCCCGACGGAAGAGAAGGACGAGGTGACCAAAGATGCCTTCTTTGTGCGCTGGGAGCGCGCTTATGAGAGCTGCCCCCGCCACGATGTCAAAATCGTAATGCCAGGGTGGACAAAGAAGGTATCTTTGGCACTACAGCCTCCACGACGAAACATCCCCAAATGGGTTGAGGCTGATCGACTTGGCCGGGGTCCGAAATATGGTTATCTGTGGTACTAGATTCCAGCACAAGAAAATACATCAAGCTACCTGGCTGACTCCAGATCGATAAGCCACCTGCCAGATCGATCATGTTGTGATAGACGGAAGACCGCCGAGATGCGTGAGTAGGAAGAGCTTGATAAGTCGGCCGACAGGGGTAATGCTAAAAAATTCTATGAAAAAATGCGGCGGCTTACGGAAGGTTTCAAGACGGGAGCATACTCTTGTAGAACCCCCAAAGGTTATCTAGTCACCGATGCCCAGAGCATACTTAAATTATGGAGGGAACACTTCTCCAGACTGCTGAATGGCAGTGAACGTACCACACCAGAAGAAGGCGAACCCAATTACCCAATCGATGACGATGGAGCAGACGTTCCATTGCCCGACCATGAAGAAGTTCGTAAAGCAATTACCCGCCTGAAGAACAACAAAGCGGCGGGAGCCGATGGATTGTCAGCCGAGCTATTCAAACACGGCGGCGAAGAGCTGATAAGGAGCATGCATCAGCTTCTTTGTAAAATATGGTCGTACGAAAGCGTGCCCAATGATTGGAATTTAAGTGTGCTCTGCCCAATTTACATAGAGGGAGACCCCACAATCTGCGCCAACTATCGAGCGTATTGTATGAATGATTAAAGCCCACCGTCAATAAACTGATTGGACCTTATCAGTGTGGCTTTAGACCTGGCAAATCAACGACCGGCCAGATATTCAGCATACGTCAAATTTTGGAAAAGACCCGGGAAAGGAGAATCGACACATACCACCTCTTCGTCGATTTCAACGGTGCTTTCGAAAGCACGAAAAGGAGCTGGCTTTATGCGGCGACGTCTGAATTTAGTATCCCCGCAAAACTAATACGGCTGTGTAAACTGACATTGAGCAACACGAAACGCGACTCCCTATCGTCCGACTTCTTCAACCTGCTGCTGGAGAAAATAATTCGGGCTGCAGAACTTAATCGAGCAGGTACAATCCTTTATAAGATTGTACAGCTGCTGGCGTATGCCAATGATATTGATACCGAAGTTGAAGTTTTTTCTTGTTGGCTCTCGCGTCGCTGTTGACAGTCATAACTTTGAAGTCGTAGATAATTTCGTCTATCTTAGAACCAGCGTAAACACCACTAGGAATGTCAGACTGGAAATCCAATACAGGATAACTCTTGCCAACAGGTGCTACTTCGGACTGAGTAGGCAATTGAGAAGCAAAGTCCTCTCTCGACGAGCAAAAGCTAAACTCTATAAGTCGCTCATAATTCCCGTCCTGCTATATGGTGCAGAGGCTTGGACGATGACAACAACTGATGAGTCGACGTTGAGAGTTCTCAAGAGAAAAGTTCTGTGAAAGATTTATGTTCCTTTGCGCGTGGGCCACGGCGAATATCGCATTCGATGGAACGATGAGCTGTACGAGATATACGACGACATTAACATAGTTCAGCGAATTAAAAGACAGCGGCTACGCTGGCTAGGTCATGTTGTCCGGATGGACGAAAACACTCCAGCTCTGAAAATATTCGACATAGCCCCCGCCTGGAGAAGCAGAGGAAGAAAACGACCTCCACTCCGTTGGAAGGACCAAGTGGAGAAGGCCTTGGCTACGCTTGGAATATCCAATTGGCGCCACGTAGCGAAAAGAAATCACGTAAGCGGTGTCTACGCCAATAAAGAAGAAGAAGAAGAAGAAGATGATGCTAAACCAAAACCAAAAATAATAAATTTTTATAATAAATATAAAGCTGGAATTGACACAATGGACCAAATGGTGCGGAGATACACCAGTCAACGACGATCTTCAAGATGCCTAATGGCAATGTTCTTCAACATGCTAGATATTTCTTCACTTGCGGCATATATAATGTATTATGAAAATAATAAAATGATTGTCAAAAAAACGACAGAACGTCGTCAATTTATGCGTAAACTAAGTGAAGAACTAGCAGTGCTGATGGTTGAACATCGCACGGCGAATCCACAAATAATGCGCCACTTCTCCACAAAAAGTGCCGTTGAAAGTGTATTAGGCCATACACTGACAGCAACAGTACTGGGTACTCGGTTGCTAATAGGGTGATGGTTAAAGTTTAAGCTTATTTAAACAAAAAATTAAAAAAAAATCAATTAAATGAACTCACAAATAGCTTTCTTTTAAGTTAAAAACGACGATTTAAGAGCTTAAAATGAAATATTGAATTTTTTTAAGCTATTCACACAAATACACCGCGGTGGGTACCCGGGTACCCGGGTACCCGGTTACTAACATAAGGGTTAAGGTAACAATATGATCTCAAAAAAAATTGTTCAGAACGAATTACTATAGCATACAGCTTCCATACACACTGAACACATAGTTACCAAGAGAAATGCAGCTGTGAAGGGTATTTAGATTCGGTGCAACCGAAGTTAACGTTTTTTCTTAGCTTCGACCAGTAATGTCAAGTTTAGTATAATGGAAATGTGTTAACATGAAAACCGTAAAACAAATCCATGCTTATAATGCGAGTCTGTTACAGAGTACCGATTGCCCTTCATAACGCAATTCGCCAAAGAACGTAAGCATATCATAGAGAAGGTTTACGGTACGACCATTACACAAAAATTTCATTTTGTGAAGTGGTACTGTTTTGAGTGAGCGTGTTTGACCACAGTTTACATGTGGGGCACGAAAATAACTAAAATCAAATGAATCATGTGAGTCACAGACAAGAACTGAATTCATTTATTATAGAAGCAAACTACAGCACTTATAGATATACTTACATAACTTATTCTTACGGTAGATGGCGCTACTAACTTTGAACGTGATATTGTCGAAAAAAAATAACACCCCCACTTATCGCAATATTCACTGAAAAAATGTATAAAATATCAAATTTATTCTATAGAAACTATGCCAAGAAGCGACATAAACTTATAGTGTTTTGTTGTACACAAACTTTTAGTTAAAATATCAGCCGGCATATGAGCTGTTGGCAAATACAGTATTTTAACAATCTTACCTTTTACTAGATCACGACAAATATGATATTTGATATCAATGTGCTTTGTACGTTTGTGAAAGACTGGATTTGCATACAGTTTTTGTGCACCCTGATTATCATTATACAGGCTGATTGTGTACATTTTATTAGTTATTTCATATTGTAATTCCTTTAGTACAATGCTTCCCTACATGCCTCAGATAGGCTAATATACTCTGATTCAGTGCTAGAGAGGGCTACACATTTCCGTTTTTTACATTCCCATGATATTGCCCCATTACATAATAAAAAACACATTCCATATAAAAATAAATATATATATATATGTCATACGACTAAAATCATCTATGAACAGCATAAAGTATCGGATTTCCATAGGGCACAGAGATCAGTATGCACAATATTTAGCAATTCAGTACTTCTGCTACCTTCTTTGGGGAAAGGTAAGCGGCTCTGCTTGCCTTCACAGCAAGTGACACATGATGACTTTGATATATCAGTCTAACTATCAAGTGTTAATCCCTGTACTGCCTCTTGCATCTTATTCAAATACTGGCTGTTGACATGTCCTAGACGTCTATGCCAAACTTTACTGGACGCCATCACTGCAGCTCATGAACGACATTCAGGTATGTTTAGTTTATACACCCCGTTCAACAGATTCTCTATAGCCACCAGCACTTCTTTTTGGTTGAAAATCTGACAACCATAATTATTAAATGAAACTTTGCTTCCCTTTGATAAAAGTTGACTAACAGATAACAGATTTGTAGTCAACTTTGGTACGCATAATACACCTTCTACTGTAATATCATATTCACAGTACATACCACAGGTACTTTATCTTTATTTGCCACGACAATTTCTTTGACCATAAGCTCCCGAGACATATTTGACAACCATTCTTCGTTCGCGGTAAGATGAACACTCGCCCCGGAGTTTATATACCAGTCACTATTGCAAAATTCACCATACAACAAGTAAGGAAGGGTTTAGTTCGGGTGTCACCGAACATTTTATACTCTCGCATGATAAAGTGATAATCGAGATTTGATTATCCGTCATTTACATATTTTTTATTTTGCTGTAAAATTAATTACATTAGTAGTTCCTGAGATATGGTTTTTCAATTTAAAAAAAAAGCCTGGGTGCAGCTTCCTTCTGCCATTTCTTCCGTAAAATTTAGTGTTTCTGACGTTTTTTGTTAGTCGGTTAACGCACTTTTAGTGATTTTTAACATAACCCTGGATATTATCCGATTTCTTCCATTTTTGAACTGTATATGGAAATGCATAAAGGAAACGACTCAATAGAGTTTGGTTGGCATAGCTTTAGTAGTTTCCGAGATATGTACAAAAAACTTAGTAAGGGGCGGGGCCACGCCCACTTTTCCAAAAAACTTACGTCCACATATGCCACTCCCTAATGCGATCCATTGTGCCAAATCACTTTAATATCTTCATTTATGGCTTAGTTATGATACTTTATAGGTTTTCGGTTTTCGCCATTTTGTGGACGTGGCAGTGGGCCGATTTTGCCCATCTTCGAACTTTACCTTCTTCTGGAGCCAAAAATACTCTCACAACAAAGTTGCTAAGGAGAGTATTATAGTTTTGTTCACATAACGGTTGTTTGTAAGTCATAATGTGTATTATAGTTTTGTTCACATAACGGTTGTTTGTAAGTCCTAAAACTAAAAGAGTCAGATATAGGGTTATATATAGGTACCAAAAAGATCAGGGTGACGAGTAGAGTTGAAATCCGGATGTCTGTCCGTCCGTCCGTCCGTGCAAGCTGTAACTTGAGTAAAAATTGAGATATCATAATGAAACTTGGTACACGTATTTCTTGGCCGACCACTGCCACGCCCACAAAATGGCGAAAAACGAAAACCTATAAAGTGTCATAACTAAGCCATAAATGAAGATATTAAAGTGATTTGGCACAATGGATCGCATTAGGGAGTGGCATATTTGGACGTAATTTTTTTGGAAAAAAGGGCGTGGCCCCGCCCCCTACTAAGTTCTTTGTACATATCTCGGAAACTACTATAGCTATGTCAACCAAACTCTAAAGAGTCGTTACCTTTAAGGATTTCCATATACAGTTCAAAAATGGAAGAAATCGGATAATATCCACGCCCACCTCCCATACAAAGGTTATGTTGAAAATCAATAAAAGTGCGTTAACCGACTAACAAAAAACGTCAGAAACACTAAATTTTATGGAAGAAATGGCAGAAGGAAGCTGCACCCAGGCTTTTTTCAAAAATTGAAAATTGGCGTGGCATCGCCAACTTATGGACTCAGGAACTACTCCACCGATTTCAATGAAATTCGGTTTATAATATTTTCTTAACACCCTGATGACATGTATGAAATATGGGTGAAATCGATTTACAATCACGCCTTCTTCTAATATAACGCTCTTTTGAATTCCATCTGATGCCTTCTCTGTATAATATATACATTAGGAACCAATGATGATAGCGGAATAAAACTTTACACAAATACGGTATTTGAAAAATATGTAAATGACGGATAATGAAATCTCGATTATCACTTTATCATGCGAGAGTATAAAATGTTCGGTGACACCCGAACTTAGCCCTTCCTTACTTGTTTATTTTGACTTTTGGGCATTGTCTTTGGTCGCAATGCTACCAACATAACGGTTCTTATTGAAACTCGCAAACGCACCACTAGAACTGACAGCGCTTATGTCGCCTTCGTTTCCCCTTTCTTTCATGTCCAACAACTTGGTTTTAATGGCGTCTGCTGTCAATGGTATGCCACAATGCTCGATCGCCATGATCATCGGTGAATATTTTTCTCTTAATCCCGCTAACAAAAGCGATGCGACCCACTCATCATTAATGTTAAAGCCTGTACCACTTAATTTTTGGCTAGTTTCGATGATTTGTGTCACGTACGAATCATTGAAACACTATTTTCGAGTCTTATTGAAATCAGACTCCTCAGTAAACTGATTCTCCTCGTGAATCCTGAGTCATCAAATAGGTTCTTCAATTTCTTCCACAGTTCATAGGTCGTTTGTACACTTTTAATGTGCACGTATAATGACGAATCTATTGTCAAAATTAACTTTGCTCTGGTTTTCGCGTCACTTGCTGCTCCTATTTCTGCTGGTATAGTCTCCAACTTGATGATCAGGCATTCCTTCCAGCACTAAGAAATTCTCAGCCGCGAAAGCCCACTCACTGTAATTTTCACACCCTTTCAGTTTAGGCACACTGACAAGATAGTTCGTCGTCATTTTCACAGCCACAGCGTTAATTACTATTTTTTTTAATACCTATGCAAAGTATATTTCTGCTATGAATGTCCAAAAAAAATTGCGAGAAAAACTAATTAATGTCTGGGCCCATAACCTAAAATCAAATTAAACACGTGAGTCACAGACAAGAACTGACTGAATTCATTTATTATAGAAGCAAACTACAGCACTTATAGATATACTATACACTCAGCGAAAAAAAACTCACGCACTTAACAGAGCGATTTTATATAGTATAGGTCAAAACTTAGATTCATATTATCCTAAGATAAACATTTTTTCTTTGAAGGTCAACCGCTTATATTTAGTTAATGTTTAAAGCATTTTTAAATAAAAAACTTATAGTTTAACACTTATTTTATTGAAAAATGTAAAAACACACACATAAGAAACCACAGAAGTTAATTATGTTATGAACAATAATGTAATTTTTAAACAAGTTATTTACATATTTTATGTTTTATATGATTTTTATTTAGCAATATATTACATAAAAAATTAAAATAACATATTTTGTATAAAAAAATTCTTAGTATTTTGTAGAACACCCCCTCCTCCTAATAATCTCGGTTATTTGTTTAGGCATGAATTCAAAAAAGCGTTGAAGATAATTTTTATTATTATTATTTCTTCATTCCGCACAGCTTCAATAATATTTTCCATTTCTTTTAGACTTTTTGGACGCTTTTCTCTTATCATTTTGCCCGTCATTTTGCCCGTCATTTTGCCCATATAATGCCAGCAGTTCTCAATTGGATTGAGATCTGGACTGTTTCCTGGCCAAGTGAGAAACTCTATTCCATAAAAAACTTTTTGTTTTGAAACCTGTAAATGTTTGTAATAAATTATTGAAAAACCTATTTCAATATTTTTATGCTTTGGGTGCTGCGTTGGCTCTATGACAAAGGGCTGAAATACCCAGAAAATTAACTTTATCAGCGTGTTCGGACAGCTGTTCAATAGTTCTCAAAACGCCTTCTCTCAAAATTCCAATTTATATTTCGGCATTCACAGATCCTTTTAGAATAATCAGCGGCCCAACACCAAACTTGGTTGCAGCTCCCCACACCATTAAATAAGGCGAATGCTTTACGGTGGGCCAAACATAGTTTTAAACAAGTAAGGAAGAGCTAAGTTCGGGTGTCACCGAACATTTTATACTCTCGCATGGTAAAGTGATAATCGAGATTTCATTATTCGTCATTTAAATATTTTTCAAATACCGTATTTTTGTAAAGTTTTATTCCGCTATCATCATTGGTTCCTAATGTTTATACTCGTATTATACAGAGAAGGCATCAGATGGAATTCAAAATAGCTTTATATTAGAAGAAGGCGTGGTTGTGAACCGATTTCACCCATATTTCGTACATGTCATCAGGGTGTTAAGAAAACATTATATACCGAATTTCATTGAAATCGGTCTAGTAGTTCCTGAGATATGGTTCTTGGTCCATATGCATGCAGCTTCCTTCTGCCACTTCTTCCGTAAAATTTAGTGTTTCTGACGTTTTTTATGAGTCGGTTAACGCACTTTTAGTGATTTTCAACATAACCTTTGTATGGGAGGTGGGCGTGGTTATTATCCGATTTCTTCCATTTTTGAACTGTATATGGAAATGCCTTAAAAAAACGTCGGTTTCCGCCATTTTGTGGGCGTGGCAGTGGGTCGATTTGGCCCATCTTCGAACTTAACCTTCTTATGGAGCCAAGGAATACGTGTACCAAGTTTCATCATGATATCTCAATTTTTACTCAAGTTACAGCTTGCACGGACGGACGGACAGACGGACGGACAGACAGACATCCGGATTTCGACTCTACTCGTCGCCCTGATCACTTTGGTATATATAACCCTATATCTGACTCTTTTAGTTTTAGGACTTACAAACAACCGTTATGTGAACAAAACTATAATACTCTCCTTAGCAACTTTATTGCGAGAGTATAAAAAACGCTCCCCTTTCTTACGACGCTCTGTGGCATTTCCGTCGGGTTCCAACAAATTAAATTTGAATTCATCGGAAAAAATAACATTTCCCTAATCTGATGTAGTCCAAGTTTTGTGTAATTTTGCCCACTCTAGTCGCTGTTTCTTCATTCGAGTAATGAGAAGTGGCCTTTTGGCTGGACGTCACCCTCGGAATCCAAGATTATTCAGCACATTTTGCATAGAACGTGTAGTTATTTTTACCCAATTGGTTTCGTAAAATGTTGCATTAATTGTTCCAGCATGTGAAAGCGATCACTATTGCACATCCGTTTAATTTGTCGTTCGTGACGAGGTTTTGCTATTTTCAGACGTCCACTGCCCTTTTTTCGAGCCAATCAATTAAAATACGTATAATTTTTAATTATTATGTTGTCAAAAAAGTCTTGCGGTATTTTCGCTAGTTGGCGCTGAAAGCGCGTAGTTCTAGTTTTATTTGTCGTATCGGGTCATGCTATACCTTTTTGGAAAGCTCATTTCACGCGCTAACACGTGTTTGATTGATTGTTGTTTCTTTTAAGTAGTTCGTGAGTTATAGCGTCGCAAACATGGATCAAAATAAAGAGAAAATACGGCATATTTTACAGTACTGCTATGATTAAGGCAAAACTGCATCACAAGCCGCCAATAAAATTTGTGCCGTTTATGGACCCGATACAGTTTCCATTTCCACCGCACAACGATGGTTTCAACGTTTTCGTTCTGGTGTAGAGGCCTGTCGTCGAAAATTGCGATAAAATCGCTGAATTGGTCGAAAAAGACCGGCATAGTAGCAGCCGTAGCATCGGTCAAGAGCTGGGCATGAGTCATCAAAAATTCATTTAAATTTCAATAAAAAAAAAATTCAATAAAAATACCGCAAAACTTTTTGACAAACTATTATATTACGCACGCCCCAATCCCTAATGCCTATTTCAAGAGCTATTTTTACATTTGGATAATTTATTTTACCTAAAGCTACGATTTCTGCTTTCTTTTCCACCACCATGTTCAACTTTAAAGAGTTAAAAATTTCAAGTACAAATTACAAAACATATTATGTAGCCATGACCTCAACATCACAACCAAAATACGTTTTTTAAAATGTTATGTTTGGTCAGTGCTTCTCTATGCGATAGAAACATGGACTCTAAAAATCACAGATATGAACAAGCAAGAGTCTTTCGAGCTATGGCTTATTAGAAGAATCCTAAAAATTCCATGGACAGATCGAGTTACAAACAATGAAGTTTTGAGAAGAGTGAACCGCAATAGAGAGTTGTTAAGGACTATAACACAAAGAAAAGCAGCCTACCTAGGACATATTATGAGGCACTCTAAGTATGAGCTCCTACAAATAATTATCCAAGGAAAAATTGAAGGAAAACGGGGTATTGGCCGCAAACAACTTTCGTAGCTTCGAAACATTCGACAAAGGACAGGAATCCAGAACATTGGCAACCTTATAGATGTGGCGAGAGATAGAAAGAAATATGCTGCGATAATTCAAAATCTGTGATATTTTTTATTTTTTTCTTTCAATATGCAACATATAGTATATGTATATTTAACATGTAAACAATACATTATTATATTAATATTAAGCTTATTAACATAGTACATATTATTAAATGTTATATGATCACCAATATTTGAATACGAATTGGCAAATAAAGAAGAAGAAGAAGTTAATAACTTTAAAATTTCAGCTGAGTAATTTTTCATGGATTCTATAGCTCTCTCTATTTCGCCTTTCGTAATATAATTGCCAGTTGGTCTGTGATGAAGATGAAGATTCTGGTTCAATCTACTGTCAT
Source organism: Bactrocera tryoni (assembly GCF_016617805.1). NCBI lineage: Eukaryota > Metazoa > Arthropoda > Insecta > Diptera > Tephritidae > Bactrocera > Bactrocera tryoni. Next base: position 16,939 of record NW_024396611.1, read on the forward strand.
CCGAAAAAGCGTTTTCAATATATTTTTATACTCTCGCAACAAAGTTGCTAAGGAGAGTATTATAGTTTTGTTCACATAACGTTTGTTTGTAAGTCCTAAAACTAACAGAGTCAGATATAGGGTTATATATACCAAAGTGATCAGGGTGACGAGTAGAGTTGAAATCCGGATGTCTGTCTGTCCGTCCGTCCGTCTGTCCGTCCGTCCGTGCAAGCTGTAACTTGAGTAAAAATTGAGATATCATGATGAAATTTGGTACACGTATTTCTTAGCTCCATAAGAAGGTTAAGTTCGAAGATGGGCAAAATCGGCCCACTGTCACGCCCACAAAATGGCGGAAACCGAAAACCTATAAAGTGTCATAACTAAGCCATAAATAAAGATATTAAAGTGAAATTTGGCACAAAGGATTGCATTAGGGAGGGGCATATTTGGACGTAATTTTTTTGGAAAAGTGGGCGTGGCCCCGCCCCCTACTAAGTTTTTTGTACATATCTCGGAAACTACTATAGCTATGTCAACCAAACTCTATAGAGTCGTTTCCTTCAGGCATTTCCATATACAGTTCAAAAATGGAAGAAATCGGATAATAACCACGCCCACCTCCCATACGTAGGTTATGTTGAAAATCACTAAAAGTGCGTTAACCGACTAACAAAAAACGTCAGAAACACTAAATTTTACGCAAGAAATGGCAAAAGGAAGCTACATCCAGGCCTTTTTTAAAAATTGAAAGTGGGCGTGGCTTCGCCCACTTATGGACCAAAAACCATATCTCAGGAACTACTAGACCGATTTCAACGAAATTCGGTATATAATATTTTCTTAACACCCTGATGACATGAACGAAATATGGGTGAAATCGGTTCACAACCACGCTTTCTTCCAATATGACGCTATTTTGAATTCCATCTGATGCCTTCTCTGTATACATTAGGAACCAATGATGATAGCGGAATAAAACTTTACACAAATACGGTATTTGAAAAATATGTAAATGACGGATAATGAAATCTCGATTATCACTTTATCATGCGAGAGTATAAAATGTTCGGTGACACCCGAACTTAGCCCTTCCTTACTTGTTTCCATATACTTTTCTTTTCATTTATATCAAATACCACCTGATTGTTTTCATTTATGAGGATTGAGGGCGGAGTTTTACGATGAATACCTGCGGCTTCTTTCAATTTTTTGTGTAAATGGAAGGTATCATTTAAAAATTGTGGTCTTTCAATTTCTTGGCATTCGTTGTTTATCCAGTTTGTTTTTGCATTAAGGATCATCTTCCTTATTTTCTTATTCAGCGTTCTATACATGTCAGTGTTTTTATTTTTATATTCCCAGCGTTTACTTTTTAGTTTTAATATGTCAACTGTCATCCAATTATTTTTATTTTTATTATTTTCTTTCTTTTTTATTTCAAGAGAGTTTTTTGCTGTGGTACAAATTATCTCTTTTAAGTCGCTCCATATACTTTCCGCACTTCCTGATAGGATATCATTTATTTTTTCATTGATTTCACTTTCAAATAGGCGTTTCGCACTTTCGTCTCGCAACTTATCAACATTTAGCTTAAATTGAGGCTTACTTTTTTTTAATTACGGCTAGCCTAATACGCAATTTTGCCAGTAGCAAGTTGTGATCAGAAGGTACATCCGCTCCTGGATATGTATTGACTTTTTTATTGAGGAACAGAAGCGATTATTTATCAGAATATAATCTATTTGATTTCTGATGATATTATCAGACGTGTCCGATGGAGATTTCCATGTATAAACTCTTCTGGGAGGCAAGCTAAATAAGGTGTTCGAAATTATTAATTTGTGTTCTTGACAAAATTGAATTAGTCGATCTCCTCTCTCATTTCTTTCACCTAAGCCGTATTGGCCTGCAACTCCTTCGACTTTTTCTCTTCCAACTTTTGCATTAAAATCGCCTTAAATTATATCTATTTCGTATGGTTTTGTTAATCGCATAAGTTCGTCTAGTTCATCATAGAAAGTTTCTATTTCGTCATCACTTTTGTCGGACGTTGGTGCATAGACTTGAATAATATTAATATTCAGTGGTTTTGCAAATAGCTTTAGCATCATTGATCTATCAGATTTCGGCACGAATCCGATGACAGATTTTACAATGTTTTCTTTAACTATAATGCCTACACCATTGCGGTGATTTTTAGTTTAGTTGCCAGAGAAAAAGAACTTTGTATTTTGGGAAATAATATCGGGAAGGTTGTTTTATGTTGTCATCTAAAAGTTCTTTAACCCTTTCATGGCCGATGTTGCCTATAGGTTGAAATTTTCATCAGTTCATACTTGAGTTAAAACCTACATAGCTAGATCTGTCCTAAAAAATGCTTTAGCTCCGCCCATTTTAATTCCGGCATGAGAGGGTTAATTTGATTGTTGATTTCGTCTTTGAAAGCCATGAAGTACTGATAGAATTTCGAGTATACTGGTGTGTCTGTACTTGTTTGTATGTCGGCTTTAACGTTAGTGGTACAAGTCAGTTTGTCATTGGGTTTTGCAAAAAGATTCAGATATTTTTTTCGCAAACGGTTCAATTCTTTTCGTTAACAATTTGTAAGATGATCTAACCTGTTTACTGTTTAAAATTTTTTCTCTTTTATGGGAATACTTATGCCGTTTCTAAGAAACAATTTACCTTTTTCGGTGTCAATAACTGCACCTCGTTCTTTTAAACTGTTATTTCCTAATATTCTGTCAAATGTTCTGAATGTGGGTAATAAAAAAATTCAACTATTGATTTTGGATCATTAAACAAATTAGCCATTTTGTATGGGATCCGGTGTCAATCAGTATTTAAAGCATTTGTCGGCTCTTCACCTTACAATCGTATTGTTGTTCTTGGTTACTATTTTCAATAACTTCGTTATAGTCGCTAGTAATATGTCTGTTCTTCTTGTTCTATAGTATGGTGATGATCAGGGAGTAATCAGTCGGTACTGGTTCTTCTCCATCTGTTTGTTGGTAAGAGTCTGTCTGAATATTAAAATTCTTTTGACGGTGGGCTATTTCGGTAGTGGGCATTGGTGTTCTTTTTACCTAAATCAAAATGTGGTCAGTTCATGTAGTTAATCTGCTTAGTGTGGATACTTCTGTCAATATTCATCGGTTCTGATCACGGTTGTGGTTTGGCAACCGAAGGACGAAATGGTTGGTATATTGGTCGTTGTGCGTTATGATGCGAATTGGTTACCTACATTAGTAAAATACGGCCTTTGATGTGGTTGTTAGAAAAATTATTTGATTACTTGGAATTCATAGTTGGGTTTTGCAGTGTGCTAATTCTAGAAGGAAGGAATGGTATTCCCGTCGGAAACAGACGTGGTACTAACATTGGTCTATTGGGTTGATTTATGCTTGATTTTCTAACTTCAAACATAAAAGCAATGCAGTTGGTAAATCAGCAGGCTCCTTCATGCCGAAAACACGTGAAAGGTCTTCACGTAATCCGCGAATAAAGGTATCAAGGGCCTTATCTCTGTACAGCTTGGTCATTAATTCTTCTGATTCCCTATCTAATTCCATACACCCTATCTTATTAAGGATCAAAGATAAATGCTTATAAACGGTCTGATGGAATTCTTCAACAGACGGGTTAAAACCTTGTGCTATGGTGGTCATTTAGTACTATAATGTACTCAAGTCCCCATGCAAGTAGTGTAGGGTCTTATTGCAGATGGACCTCCAATTCAAAGGAACACTATACGACTCTACCACAGTATCTGCGTTACCAGTTATTTTGTTACGAATATTATGCAAATTACAAAAGTACTTTGCCGTACAAACTGTGTGTTTATATGTTTTGAAAGTTCTGTCTATACTTTTCTTCCATAGGCCAACCCCGGCCGGGTCACCAGAAAATTCTCGCAGGCTTTTTACAATATCGGTCACTTTGTGTAATTCTCAATTTTGACAAAGTGGGAATAGTCACTCCCTTTAATAATAGCTCACTCCCCATATAATGGTACTTGTACTGTTCAAAACTACTTAAACGAACGAAGTCAATAACTAATTTCGACAGAGAAATAAAATTTTATCTTCGAGAAGGTATGAAGGGTCTTAAGGGATCCGGAATTCAGACAGAATCCATAATATACTTAATATGAACATTTTCGAGATTTCAGGTGACTTTATACTGAATATATCGGATAGTATTGGAGATATCTCAATGAAAATTACGGAACGTATTTTACTCATAACAGTGTATCGGTGTGCTTAATATACATAAGATTGGGCTTAACTTTACCTAATATCAGGATTTTCAAACATCCGGCTGACTTTGTGATTATATGTGAGGTACCTTAATGAAACCCAGAGAACATTTTAGATATGTAGATACCCCAATTTTCATATACTACGTAAAATGATTTTCGTTTTGCTAACTAATCTTATATCAAATTTGTCGGGCAGTGTATGAGTTATATAGAATGTATGTATATATAAAATTGCTTAGATTCCGATTCTCTGCTTGACGTCATACATCCTATGGTATTTCCCTGGCTTTGATCCTTGCAAGGTGCAAGAGTATAAAATGTTTGGTTGTACCCGAACTTAGCACTTTCTTAGTTGTTTATTTATTTATTTGTTTCTTCTATATATAGTATTAAATTAAAAATTATCATTTATATGGACTCCTTTAATACTTCGATAGGTTTTAACACACTCCATATAATGCAAATGTTTACTTAATATATAACTTGATAGATTTTTGATTTAGCCCATTTTACATAAATTCAACATAGCCGACATTGTCGTGAGATGTCGATTCATAAAAATTTTGTCAACTTCGCGACGATGCGCACAATTCAACGTCAATATAGTACATACGTACATATGTATATGTCTGTCGGAAAAGTTGTCATTTGGTTTTTAAATGTTTTGTCTGAACTCGCGAGAACTCGCCTCTACTTCCAGAGCGTTTCAACGGAGGAGTTTTATCCTATTATTATATTGCTTAATTTCAATTGAGAAATACTGATGATACGTAATATAATAATATTTAGAAAATAATAAAAGTTTAGTATACCGTCCCAGGATTTCGGGAATAAAATGGGTATGGTCGGATAGAGGAGACTCTCCAGATCACGAATATATATGGTTATAGGAATATATATGGTTATAGGCAGGAAGCTTATAGTTTTCGAGATTTTCGCGTTTAAAGTTGAAAATTTGCAATATTTTAATTACATATTTTCGATATATAAAATTAATTTTGCACTTATATTTTTCAATTTTATATACACTAACACATCACTAATTCATTTGTACACATTTATTTTATATAATATAGTGCAAAAATAGCTTTTAATATACATTTAAATTATTGTTGAATAAATGTATAAAAAAAAGGAGTTCTACGCGAAAAAAATCTGATACACCCCGGTGTTTGACCTACCAGGGTTATTTTTTTTCGAAGCGCGGCCGAAGGCCACCCACGCAAAAAGGAGTTCTACGCGAAAAAAATTTGATACACCCCGGTGTTGGACCGACCAGGGATATTATACTCTCGCAACAAAGTTGCTAAGGAGAGTATTATAGTTTTGTTCACATAACGGTTGTATGTAAGTCCTAAAACTAAAAGAGTCAGATATAGGGTTATATATACCAAAGTGATCAAGGTGACGAGTAGAGTTGAAATCCGGATGTCTGTCTGTCCGTGCAAGCTGTAACTTGAGTAAACATCGAGATATCATGATGAAACTTGGTACACGTATTTCTTGGCTCCATAAGAAGGTTAAGTTCGAAGATGGGCAAAATCGGTCCACTGCCATGCCCACAAAATGGCGGAAACCGAAAACCTATAAAGTGTCATAACTAAGCCATAAATAAAGATATTAAAGTGAAATTTGGCACAAAGGATTGCATTAGGGAGGGGCATATTTGGACGTAATTTTTTTGGAAAAGTGGGCGTGGCCCCGCCCCCTACTAAGTTTTTTGTACATATCTCGGAAACTACTATAGCTATGTCAACCAAACTCTACAGAGTCGTTACCTTTAAGCATTTCCATATAGAGTTCAAAAATGGAAGAAATCGGATAATAACCACGCCCACCTCCCATATAAAGGTTATGTTGAAAATCACTAAAAGTGCGTTAACCGACTAACAAAAAACGTCAGAAACACTAAATTTTACGGAAGGAATTGCAAAAGCAAGTTGCATCCAGGCTTTTTTTAAAAGTTGAAAATGGGCGTGGCCTCGCCCACTTATGGACCAAAAACTATATCTCAGGAACTACTAAACCGATTTCAATGGAATTCGGTATATAATATTTTCTTAACACCCTGATGCCATGTACGAAATATGTGTGAAATCGGTTCACAACCACGCCTTCTTCCAATATAACGCCATTTTGAATTCCATCTGATGCCTTCTCTGTATAATATGAGTATATACATTAGGAACCAATGATGATAGCGGAATAAAACTTTACACAAATACGGTATTTGAAAAATATGTAAATGACGTATAATGAAATCTCGATTATCACTTTATCATGCGAGAGTAAAAAATGTTCGGTGGCACCCGAACTTAGCCCTTCCTTACTTGTTTTTTATAGGTTGTTGATTCTCGTATTTGGGGTATAATCTGTTCACTTTATTACAAATGATGTCGATAAGATAACACTGATTATTTGACAGTTTGTAATTCATTTGTTATTCTTAAATAATCATACTACAACAATAATTTAAATGTATATTAAAAGCTATTTTTGCACTATATTATATAAAATAAATGTGTACAAATGAATTAGTGAAGTGCTAGTGGATATAGAAGTGAAAAATATAAGTGCAAAATTAATTTTATATATCGAAAATATGTAATTAAAATATTGCAAATATCATATAACGCCAATATCTCGAAAACTATAAGCTTACTGCGGCTATAACTATATATATCCTTGATCAGGATAATCTCCTCTATCCGACCATATCTTTTTTATCCTTGAAATCTTGGGACGGTATACTAAATTTTTTCCCAAATGTATGTATGTATGCTTATACTAATTTTAAAATTTTTGAAATAACTGAAATAAATGTGTGACAATGACTTTGCTTTGCCGACAATCATTCTACTGCTGCGTTCTATTTGTTGAAAACAAAAGTGGAGTGTTTGTAATATTTGAATTATTATATTTATTGCGCGTGGCAAGGAGAAGCAAACGTAAGCGGACGTGTATTTAAAAATCGAAATAGGTACTCATATCGATAATTCATTTGGAACATTAAAAAATAATTTCCCATCGCCGCCGAGATATTAAAGATTTTTTGTGAGTAGTTCGTGCATCGTGCCCATTTTGTGGAGCACATTTCGAATCGTTTGTTGATGAACGCTACGTCCTGAGGTACGTAATAGTACTTCCTTCTGTATTTCTGGTGCTGATTGCCTTGAGTCTACTTTTATTATTTCGACTTACACTTTCACTTTTACACAAAATTGAACAAATTTAAATTCTACTGCAACATGATTTAATAAATTGAACAACTTAAATAGAAATACTAGATTGCCATTAAATATCCTCGAAAAAAAGCAGATAAAAAACATACTAAAGCCAGAAGTGTACATAAACTTTTGTAGTGTGACTTTTAGTTCTTTTTTTCACAATAGTGAGTTCCAGGAAGAAGTGAAGGGCGTTACTACGCCAAATATTACATCTTAATAGCATCGTTGAACATTGTATGAAATATTCCGATTACGGTGTGTTTTCGTTGAAATTTCAGACCACGGAAGGTTCTGAAAGTTATGTACGTAAACTATTTTTGTTCACTCTGTATACACTGACGGGGGTTTGGCACAGCTGATGTTGGTTCCTTCAGTTCTCTATAGTTCCGTAAATGTAAAAGGTGGGTCGAAATACTCACCTTTATGTATCTCTCGCTATACTTAATTTCATTTATGATATATTGTGGTTGTTTTGTTACAATAATTTAAATAAAAACAAACAAATTTCATTGGACAAAAGGTTTGGCACATTAACACCCCTATTCTGTGCTTTTGACAAATTAATAAAATATTGACAATTAACTCAAATATTTAACAAGCGAGAAATATTTTGGAATTCTGTGGCAATCTTGATAAAAGTAAAAGCTTCAATTCGTAAAGCTTTCCCCACACGTATGGTAAAAAAAATAATGTAAATAGAAAACAGCTGATTTCTATTCAAATTATTCGTTAAAATGGACTGTTCTGCAACGTAAGTTTCCAAATTTTAATTATTAACAAAATTTATAATTTAACTTTTATTTTATAGTAAACCCAAGCACGATAGAGCTACGCACGAGCAGCTGGAGGCATATGTGTTGTTTTGCTAAGCACACCCAGAAATAGGTACGGGGAAAAATTGCCCAAAAACGCCTCAACGGATGAAGGAGTTGCGGCAACAGCTGGCAGATCAACTTAATTTGTGCAGAGGACCAATAAGAAGTGCTGCAAAATGGAAAGAGGTAACATTTTAGATTATTTTTCGTTTATTTATTATATTGTGTTAATTTATAGACGTTAGGCGTTTGGAAAAGCCAACTGCGCACTCGAGCAAGGCGGTTGAAAATGACTCAAAGGCTCACAGGTGGAGGTCCAAGTTCCAAGCCGATGACGGACTTCGAAGAAATGGCTTTGTCTACATTTGGCTCAGCCGCTGTAGATGGGATGCAAAATGTACAAAGCCTAGGTTTAACGCCAATTGAGGAAACGGATGAATGCGCAATTTCATCACCCATGGGTAGTCCTCTACAATTATGCAGTCAGGTAGATGCAAGCCCAAATCCCGAACACTATACAGCAAGTCCATCGACACCACCTAGGTATCTTAGCTTGGAAAACCAGGTAAGTTTTCATTATGATATAATTACAAAATATAAAATTTTTTTGCAATTTCTTATTTTCTTTTAAGGATGCTTCAACTTGATATATCAAAAAGGAATGCTGCTGAGGAAGAGAGGCGACGGGAGCCTCGTGAAATGATGCAGGCACTAATAAAATCGTTTACTAATAATGTAAAATAATATCTAAAGTTTAATTAAAATTGAAATAACGTAGGTATATGTAATATTTTTATTTAATTAATATTTATTGAATTAATTAAGTTTGGTTTTTTTGTTTTATAATAAAATAAAAAAAAATGGAATGCAAATTTCAATTTGTTTCCTTTTAACAAAAAGGACAAATAAATAAACAAATAATGGAAGTAAGTAGTGTATTTCGAAAGTCGAATTGTGAGAACATCTATATATGTACATAAGTATATGGATTAGCTTCTGTATATATATAAGTAAAGAGTTGATATACATATACATATCTTGATCTTGTTCTTTCACCTTCGCGGATGTACTGTGAAGAGTTATAATCATTAATTGTAGAATCAAAGTCTTCTGCAACCCCGTCATCCATTTCGTTGAACGTAATGCCTGCTTTCGTCATTATATTATGCAATATAACGCAAGTACTAACAAACAAAGCGGAAGTTTCGTGTGAATAATGTAGAACTCGGTGCTTCAACAAACATCTGAAGCGAGATTTTAAAACACCAAATGCTCTCTCTATGCAGTTTCTTGCAGAACCATGTAATTTGTTGTATTTTTGCTCTTTATGGGTATTAGGTGTTCCCACTGGTGTTAAAAGCCACGGTTCTAGAGGATAACCTTGATCGCCAATAAGCCAAGATTCTCTCCGTTGTTGCTCAGACGTATTAGTATGCTGACGAATGAGATGTTCTCGTAGGTCAGAAGTTGCCCAAATTCCAGAGTCATGTGTTGCACCCGGAAATTTAGCATTTACAAATGTAAAACATAATCGGTGATCGCAAACCTAGAAAACGATACATTCAAAAATGGCATTGCCATATATGTATGTGCATGCAAAAATAAAACTTACTGCTTCAACATTGATACTGTAGAATCCTTTTCTATTTAAATATAAATTAAGAGGACGTTCGACATTATTTGATGGTGGAGCAATGATAGCAATATGCGAGCAGTCAATTGCTCCTAGGGTGCTTTTTATTCCAAATTTTCTAAAAAATCTGGAATATATTTCAAATAAATTAGCATATTATTATTTGTATTACAATAATACTTGCCCCGTTTTTATAAAAGTTTCTTCCTCTATTGAACTGGGAAACTTTATTTCTCCTCCCTTCACCTTCACAATAAGTTTTGCCACAGCTCGCACACTTCTCGAAAGGGATGACTGCCTCATGGGCAAGTTGACGTTGCTATCTACACATTTCTGATATGAGCCGTGTCCAAAGAAGTTCAAAGCTGCTAGAACCCTTACAGTTAAATGTAGTGACGTTTTCTGATTATCATGTGGGGCTAGTTCATCAATTAGGCGGCGGCAAATTTCACGAGTTAATCTAAAATTTTGCACAAAGGTATTCTCGCTCAAAGAAAATGGATTGCTATCGTCGCGTAAACTTTTTAAATGCCGCGCGCTATTCCTATTCTCACAATTTTCACCTTCGTTTAACAATAATAACAAAAGTAAAATATCTTCCATTTTCACAACAAGATGCACAATCAGATATAACGAGCACTGCTGTCAAGAGCATTTGACAACTTATAGAGAAAAGATCTTTTTATTTCAGACACAGAATACCAAATGCTTGATAAATTTAAAACTTTGACAATTAGAAATATGTTGAATTTGTCAAGTGCACAGAATAGGGGTGTAAGAATATACTATGTGCCCAAAAAATAAGGTGACATTGTATTTATTTTGAAAATTCTTTATTTATTCCGCCAAATCAATTTCATCCCCTTCAAAGTAATCCCCTCCCGATGCAATGCACTTATGTCAACGGACTTTCCAATCTTCGAAACACTGGTTGTAGTCACTTTTCGGGATGGCCTTCAGTTCCGTCTTCGCTGCGGCTTGAATCTCCTCTATCGTATAAAAACGGTGTCCCCGGAGCAGTTTTTTGAGCTTGGTGAACAGCCAGAAGTTGCACGGCGCCAGATCAGGTGGTTGCGGAACGATATGGTTTGATTTTTTGGCGAAATGATCACGAATTACGAGGGCAGTATGGGATGGTGCATTATCGTGGTGTAAAAACCAAGAATTGTCTTTCCACAATTCCGGCATTTTTAGGTGCATAGCGTTACGCAAACAACGCATAACGTTCAAATAATATTCCTTGTTGACTGTTTGACCGGTTGGAAGGAATTCATAATGCACAACACCACGATAATCGAAGAAAACAGTCAACATGACCTTGATTTTTGAGCGACTTTGGCGCGATTTTTTTGGTCTCGGCTTTCTTTTGGCACGATATTCGCTCGATTTATCGTGGTGTAAAAACAAAGAATTGTCTTTCCACAATTCCGGCATTTTTAGGTGCATAGCGTTACGCAAACAACGCATAACGTTCAAATAATATTCCTTGTTGACTGTTTGACCGGTTGGAAGGAATTCATAATGCACAACACCACGATAATCGAAGAAAACAGTCAACATGACCTTGATTTTTGAGCGACTTTGGCGCGATTTTTTTGGTCTCGGCTTTCTTTTGGCACGATATTCGCTCGATTTATCGTGTTTCGGGGTCGTAAGCATTGATCCAAGTCTCATCGCCAGTTATAAAGCGTTTCATGACACCCTGGTAGTCGGAAATCATCGCTTTACACTTCAACGCGACGCCTTTTTTCCAAAAAAATCAATGTTTTCGGTACCAGTCGAGATTTGACGCGCTTGAGGCCCAAAACATCCTTCAAAATGGTATTGGCTGAGCCTTTCGATATGCCAACTGCATCAGCAAGGTCTTTAATTGTTAATCGACGGTTTTTCAACATCAAATCTTTGATTTGTTGAACGTGAGCTTCGTCGGTTGAGGTTTATGGTCGCCCTGGACGCTCTTCGTCTTCGATACGTTCGCGGCCGGCTTGGAAAATTGATTCCGTAAACAAAATTTAATGCAAATTCTTTGCTCAACAAATTTCGACATCGCAAGAAATGAAAAACTTAATTTTAGCAGCTCACAAAACGACACGTATCTCAAACACTAATGAATATTTTGACATGAAATTTGACATTAATGTGACTGACAGTACTACCAACCTAAAACAAAACGTTAACTTCGGTTGCACCGAAGCTAAATACCCTTCACAGGTGCATTTCTGTTAGTAACTATGTGTTCAGTTTGTGTGGAAGCTATATGCTATAGTAATCCGTTCTGAACAAGTATTATAGAGATTACATTGTTGCCTTAAAAAATAATCTATACCAAATTTCGTGAATATATCTTGTCAAATGTGAAAGTTGTCCATACAAGAACTTGATTCCGATCGTTCAGTTTGTATGGCAGCTAAATGCTATAGTTAACCAATCTGATCAATTTCTTCGGAGATTACATTGTTGGCCTAGAAAATAACATATACCAAATTTCGTGAATATATCTTGTCAAATGTGAAAGTTGTCCATACAAGAACTTGATTCCGATCGTTCAGTTTATATGGCAGCTATATGTTATAGTAATCCAATCTGATCAATTTCTTCGGAGATTACATTGTTGGCCTAGAAAATAACATATACCAAATTTCGTGAATATATCTTGTCAAATGTGAAAGTTGTCCATACAAGAACTTGATTCCGATCGTTCAGTTTATATGGCAGCTATATGTTATAGTAATCCAATCTGATCAATTTCTTCGGAGATTACATTGTTGGCCCGGAAAATAACATATACCAAATTTCGTGAATATATCTTGTCAAATGTGAAAGTTGTCCATACAAGAAATTGATTCCGATCGCTCAGTTTGTATGGCAGCTATATGCTATAGTTAACTGATCTGAACAATTTCTTCGGAGATTACATCGTTGCTTTAGAAAATAATATGTACCAAATTTCGTGAATATATCTTGTCAAATGTGAAAGTTGTCCATATAAGAACTTGATTCCGATCGTTCAGTTTGTATGGCAGCTATATGGTATAGTGGTCCGATATCGGCCGTTCCGACAAATGGGCAGCTTCTTGAAGAGAAAATGACGTTTGCAAAATTTCAAAACGATATCTTGAAAACTGAGGGACTAGTTCGTATATATACCGGCAGACAGACGGACATGGCTAAATCGACTCAGCTCGACATACTGATCATTTATATATATACTTTATATAGTCTCCGACGATTCCTTCTGGGTGTTACAAACTTTGTGACAAACTTAATATACCCTGTTCAGGGTATAATAATTCTCCAAATCCTTCGACGCGCGCAGTTTAGTCCGGTGGATTTAACGTTCCGCATCAACTGTCCTACGGTTTTCGAAAGAGCAGCAATTTCGTTTCGTATATCATTTAACTCACCCTGCGATTGCGATTTGGATATAACCTCAAATATTTGTCCACCGTCCTTCAGTGATAAGAATTCTGTGATAGAATCAGGGATTTTAATTTTGTCGCTAATTGGAACGCTAGTGGCGATGATAGCTGCTTGTGCGTACGGTGGCAAGCGGCTGACCCAGAGATCATGTAGTATGCTCTCGCTGAGTGTGGTACCTGCTGTTCGTCGCATTTCGTTGTAAAAATCGCTAGGCCGTCTCTTTCAATACACGTTGAAGACGGCGAAATTTTCGATGATTACACGACGAATGTAGCTAAATTTGTCCGTTACTGGCGTATCTTCAATAAGAGAACGCATCTCTAGTAATTTTGCCGGAGGTACACTTGCAAGTACTATGTTGAATTTGGCTGTATCAGAGTAAACACGTGAGCTTCAAACCAAAACTCCAGCCAGTAAAAGTAAGCCTCAATGCTATCCTCAGACATCGCCGGCAGTGGAATTCGTTCCACATCGCTATTAGTATCCTCCGATGATCTCGTTTTGATCATTTTCGCAATTTAAACTTATTAAAAAATTATTATTTTTTCTTTTTTTTTTGGTCTGGGGTCACCAATGTATGTAGTAATGCGATTGTAGGCACGTGCTACTTGCTTGACAGTTGATGTAGAAAAGGGAAGATTTATTGACATATCAAAACTACGTACAATAGAATAAAGGATAAATAAAATTTCAAAACGCATGGTTGCATTGAGAATTAAAAATTAATTATTATTTATGGTGTTGCCACATTTATATATATAAATGATCAGGGTGACGAGAAAAATTGAAATCCGGTTAACTTGAGCAAAAATTGAGATATCTTGATGAAAATTGGTATGTAGTTCGTAGATGGACGTAATCGGATACCTGCCACGCTCACAAATCGATATTAACCGAAAGTCTATAAAGAGCCACAATTAAGCACTAAATTAAGATATAACACTCATATTTGGTACAGGGGATCGTAGTTGCCAGGGGCACCTGTGGGAAAAACATTGTGAAAAAGTGGGAGTGGCCCTGCCCTCTAAAAAGTATACATCTGTATATCTCCTAAGCCACTTAAGCTATAACAACCGAATTCGCTCAGTACGAATATTATAAGAACTGCTACCTACTCTGTGAAAATGGACAAAATCGGATAAAAACCCCTTTCACTCCCCATATAACGGTACTGTTCAAAACTGCAAAAAGCGCTATAAAGCAATAACTAGATGCGCCAGAGACGCCAAACTTGCCGTCAGGATGGTATACTAAGGTTTTATAGGAACCGGGGTAAAAACTTAATGATGGGCGTGGCACCGCCCACTTTTTGGTGAAATGCCATTTCTTGGGACCCGACTGACCTATTTCGACAAAATTTGGTATGTGTCTTTTTATATTTCTGTGTCACGTTGTGAAAATAAGCGAAATCGGACGATAATCACACCTACATTATCGTGTTGAAATGTGAATGACTCTGGCAATTTCAATTTTTCGGCACTAATTTTTACTTTTCTCTTCAGAATTTCCATATAATATTTCTTGTCCATAATGCCGTCTATGAATTCCAGCTCACCGACGCCTGCAGCGGACATACAACCCCTCGCAATTACCCCTCCACCGCCATGTTTTACAGTAGCAGCAAGGTTCTTTTTTTGCAATTCGGTGTTAGGCTTTCTCCACACAGTTTGCCGACCATCAGATTGAAATATATTGAACTTACTCTCATGTGAGAAAAGTACACTGTCGCAGAAGTCCCTTGGCTTGCTTATGTATTCCTTCGCATAAGCTAAACGCTTCGTTTGGTTCACTTTTGAAATATAGATATATATATAATCTGTGCACTCACCTTTTTGGGATTTTGTACCAAAAATGAAACTAGCGTAAAGCACTGAAAATGAGTCCGTGAAAATGAAATCCGTGAGTGTGAGGATCGAGCACAACCGAATTTTATTATTGATTTTATCTTTTAATGCGTGATGTACCGGCGGGACGCGCAGAGATTGTATCGAACCGATCGCTGATAATGTCGCAAACGAACTGAGCGAGTCGATCTGTTTATCGGTCCTTCCTGGATCCCGTTGGTGCTGAATCGGATGATGTGATGGGTGTTGGTGTACATGTGTGCTGATGTGTGTAGATGTCGGTGTGTAATGTTCTCACGAGTAGTGTAGGATGTGGGTTGTAAGCGTACTGTGGTGAAAGTTGCGTGTTAGTGATGTAAGTTTGAGTCGATGTGGTGTGATGTGGTGAAGGTTGCGTGTTAGTGATGTAGGCTGTGAAACGATGTGGTGTGTGTGTTGAGGTCGGAGGAGGATGGTCATTTGTACATCCTGGCCCCCCTAGGCGAGTGTCTAGCCTAGTAGCCTCTGAAGCCGCTGTAACGTGGCTACCACGTTGCTGAGGCCGGTGGAACGGCGCGATTGCGGCCTTGGTTGGCGCCTCCGGTTCGGTGTAGGATTGCGGTGACGCCAGGAACGTGCGTCCTCCGTAGGGTAGGCCGGCCTACGTGGTTGCGATCGCTTGGGTCTTCTGATGGCATTACGGCTGCGAGGAGCAACATGACGCCCGCCATCGAGTACGCCGGTGCGGTGTAGCAGAGTATGGTGGTGACGCATGCATACTTGGCATTGGTAGCTCGTTGTGCACTCTTGCGTAAAATGGGTGGGCGCCAGACAATTCAGGCAATGCCCATGTACCTGAGCGACCTGCTGGCGTTGCTGAGGGGTCATCCCCTTGAAGATGCCGCAGCGTGGCAACCGATGACGACGGCGACATAGAGCGCACTCGAGTTGTGGTGGTTCCGGAGCCGTTGTTCGCGTGTCGTTATGTGCAGCCGTTGAAACTGCTCGGGGCGCTGCGGTGGCTATGGTGGTTCGCGGAGCTGCGACCGGTGTAGCCTTCGCGCGCGGAACAGTAACTGCCGAACGTATTGTGGGCGTGGGTGCAGTTGGCATCTCGGCATCCATTTTTATCTGTTAAAAGATTTGATTCTAATTAGCCTATACATATATATATATATTCATATGGGCATTGGTGCCACGAAATGTGGCACCAGTGAGTCGTCATGTGGATCGACTCCCTTTTCTTTGTTTTACTGCTAGTTATTGATGTTGGAGCATTTTATCAGTATTTATTTTTCGTTTCTTTGTTTATTAATTACGGTTACGTTATTTTCGGTTTACTTTTCGGTTTTATCGGCGGTTGGCAAAAAGCATAGCTTGACGAGCGGCCTGGTTAGGGTTCCCGTTTGGGTGCGGAGATCGACTACGCGAATATGACCGTCGGAGCCGTAATAGAGCTTCTCTATGCGGCCAAGCCGCCATTCGGTGGGGGGAAGACAATCGTCGTTGATTAAGACACAATCTCCAAGCTTAGGCGCATTTTCTGTGACTTTCCATCGGTACCTTCTGTGGAGGTCCTTTAAATAATCATCTTTCCATCGGCGACTGAAGTCATGATGGAGAATTTTAATTCTTTCCCAACGATTTAATAAGGAAAGCGACTCCACGCCTGGCTCAGGTGTGGCCAGAATGGGCGCTCCTTTAAGAAAATGCCCTGGTGTGAGGGCAGTGAAGTCTGATGGATCTTGCGAGAGTGCAGCGAGAGGCCGTGAATTAAGAACAGCTTCAATTCTAATTAAGAGGGTCGTGAATTCTTCGTAATTAAATTTGTGATTGCCAGCTATCTTTTTAAAATGAGATTTGAAGCTTTTTACGGCAGATTCCCATAAGCCACCCATATGTGGAGCGCTGGGGGGGATAAACTGCCAATTGATACCTTGGGGTGCATATTTTTGTACAAGGTCCGGTGAGACTTGTTTAATAAAATTCACAAATTGTTTTTCTGTGGCTCTTTGAGCTCCGATAAATGTTTTACCATTATCGCTCATGACTTTTGATGGAAAGCCTCGTCGTCCGACAAAACGGGCAAAAGCCGCAAGAAAATCCTCCGTCGTCAGATTCGTACATAGCTCCAGGTGTACTGCTTTTGTCGTGAAACAGACAAAAACAGCCACATAGCCTTTCATGAGGGTAGGAGACCTTAGCATGGATGCCTTTATCATAAAAGGCCAAGCAAAATCTACGCCTGTAGTGGTGAAAGGCAGAGCAAAATTGCAGCGTTCAGGTGGAAGTGCTGCCATAATCTGCCATCGCATTTTCTGCTTATGCATAGTGCAGATTTTGCACATGAAAATGCATTTTTTTATTTGGGGCTTAAGTCGGGGTATATACAACTCTTGGCGAACCATATGTTGCATGAGGCGATGTTCGGCATGGAGCATTAGTATGTGGATATATGCGATGAATAAGGTGGCAAATGGACACCTCTCAGGTATAATTATAGGGTGGCGTTCATTATATGTTAGGCTTGAATTTGCAAGCCGACCATTCGCACGAAGCAGACCTTTCGTGTCTAGAAATGGATTTAATACTAAGAGTGAGCTCCTTTTACCAATAGGCTTCGATTCTCTTAGTAATTCTATATCGCGGCTGAAGTAGCGCGTTTGAGTTGATGCGATAAGAGCGACCTTTGCGTTTTGCAAGTCTTGGTGCGTCAATTTATCGCAATGGAGATAAGTTGCTCCTTTAACTTTAAGTTTGAGCCGCTCTAAAAACTTGACAATATAGGCAACTACCCGGAGGGCTCGGGGGAACGTTGAAAATCGTTCAAGGATGTCAGTGTCATCGATTTTACGACTTTCTGGGGCAAGTATGTTGCGCATGGGCGATTGTGGCCAAGAATCGGGAGATTCTGTTAACCATCGGGGGCCATTCCACCAGAGGGTGGAGGTGGCAAGATGCAGGGGTTTGCATCCTCTTGTACCTAAATCAGCAGGATTGTCAGCGCTGGCTACGTGACGCCAAGTGGCTGATCCTACTAGGTCAAGTATTTCAGACGTTCGGTTTCAAACCAGGCTAGAACTATCTCGGAATCGGACCATAAATATAATCTGTACTTCGCCATATTTAAGTGGGTCTGCACCATTGAAGCCAGCTTTGCCAGTAGCAGAGCGCCACAGAGTTCAAGTCGTGGTAGACTTATCGTTTTTAGAGGTGCGACTTTTGCTTTTGCCGCCAGCAAGTGGCTTGTGGTTGCAATATCGCTTTGTGTGCGCACATAAATAGTGGCACAATATGCCTTTTCAGAGGCGTCGCAGAAACCGTGTAGTTCCACTTTGTATTCGGGAATAGTTTGCCCACCGTGGAATTTGTATCTTCGAGATGTCGTTCAAATTATTAGCGAACTGGGACAAGCGAAGAGGTTTCACTTGTTCGTCCCAGTCGGTTCCGTCTAGCCATAATTCTTGGATCAGGATTTTCGCTTGTATCATAATTGGCGAAAGCCATCCTGCGGGGTCAAAAGTTTTGCCACCGAGGAGAGAATTTGGCGTTTTGTAACAGCGGATAATGCGGATATGGACTCAGTCGTGTATGAAAACTGGTCCGATATCGCATTCCATTGATGCCTAGTGTTTTTGTTGTACTTTCCTTTTCAAATATAAGGAAATTAGTATCCAACAAATTGTCTTTTGGAATATTTTTAAAATATTTGGGTGATTGGCTGTGATCTTTTTTAAAGGAAATCCTGCTGTATTGAGGGCATTTATTACCTGTGATAAGGTCTCGTATGCTTGTGGAAGACTGTGGCTTCCAGACAGGATATCGTCTACATACGTTTGCGTTTTTAAGACTTGTGTTGCCAGTGGAAATTCTGGCTTTGTGTCTTCTGCCAGTTCGTGTAGTGTACGAATGGCTAGATATGGGGCACAGTTTACGCCAAAGGTAACTGTTTTCAATTTAAAGTCACGTAGTGGGACTGTTGGCAGATTTTCGGAAAATAATCCGCTGAAAATCTTGATGCTCTTTATGTACCAGTATTTGTCGATACATCTTTTCGACATCCCCATTGAATACGTATTTGTATATACGCCAATTTAATATGAGGAGCATTAAATCTGGTTGGAGCGTGGGTCCCGTAAATAGAATATCATTTAGGGAATTACCCGAGCTCGTGGATCGTGAGGCATTGAAGACAACTCGAACTTTTGTTGTTTTTTTCTCAGGCTTTACTACTGCATGATGTGGCAAGTAGAAAGAGTAATATTTGCCTCTTATGATTTTTTCACATGGGCTTACTTCCTCCATGTGATCTAAATGAAGGTATTCTTCCACGACACCATCATAATCTTGTTTAAGCTCACCTTTTCTAAGTAGGTTTTTTTCCATTCGTAGAAACTGCTGTATTGCAGAGGTGCGAGAGTGACCTAAGGCGAGTGTGTCCGGAAATTGTTGTTTTAGTGGTAGTCTTACGACATACCTACCATTTCCTGACCTAGTAGTTGTGGCTTTGTAAAAATCTTCACAATACTGATCTTCTGGTGTTGTAATTGAAATGGGGGCGAGTTCTTCTACCTCCCAAAATTTTCTCAATTGTGAATTGAGGCACTCGTTTGAGATTTCCTCAACTTGAGTTGTCATTGCTGTGACTGGTTCCGCAACTAGTCCACTTAGGACCCATCCGAAAAAGGTATTTTGCGCCAGCAGTGTTTTTGAAATTTTTTCAACACCTTCTAATATGATTTGCGGTATAAGGTCGCTGCCTATTAGGATGTCTATTTGAGCTGGCGTGTTGCAGTTGGGATCTGCTAGAGTCAGGTGTGAAATTTTATCCCAATGCTTGCTATTTATTTGATAGCTTGGAAGCATGTTTGTTAGTTGCGGTAAGACAATAGCATTTGCTTGAATGCGCTTATCCGCTTGGGGGGAAATTGGGGTAATGGGGCAGCTTTTATTTGAGTTTTGTACTACTCGTCCGCCCATTCCCGTAATTTCATAGTTGGCATGTTTTGTTGGCAGTTTTAGCCTATTTTGCGCCATAGACGCTATGAATGATGGTTGTGATCCTTGGTTTATTAGGGCTCTTAGTTTGAACAGTTCTCATCGGTGTTCGATGGAGACAACTGCTATGGGTAGTAGTACTCTACTATGATTTTCGCTGTGTAGCGTTTGAGTTTATAATGCCTTTGAACAACATGGTGTCTCTTGGCAATTTTCTTGAGGTTTTGTTTCGGAAGTTGCTATTGCAACTAAACCCGTAGCTTTTTTTGAAAAAGCGCTGCTATGAGGTGTGTTGGGAAAGTTATTGAGATGTAACATAGAATGATGCCTTTTGTGGCAATATACGCAATTAAATTTGCATTCGCAGGTATTAAGATTGTGTGAGTGGGACAAGCAGTTTGTGCAGAGTCTTTTTGACCTGACAAAGTTGTTCCTTTCATTCACATTCAATTTTTTAAATTTTTCGCACGCTTTTAGCTTATGCCCTCCTGTACATAGTTCGAATGACGTGAATTCATTTTGTTCAGATGTGAACGATTGTGCTTTGAAAAAGCTTCTGTTTAAATTATTGTTGCTTCCGGCTTGGGGTCTGTTGAAGCTTCGATTTAAGTCTTGTTGAACGTTTTTAGTTCTGACTACTTTTTTGTCTACCCTTTCCGCAATTTCGTATTGGGTAGTTAAGAAATCTTTCATCTGCTGCCACGTTGGGCATTTTCTTCTTGATGAGAGCGATTACTCCCACAAAAGTAATCATTTTTCTGGTAATGCGGCGGTACATATGTTTACCAGAATAGGATCCCAATTGTGAGTGGGAATATTTTGTGTCGATAGAACCGACAATCAATTTGAAACAGTGGATTCTAGTTTCATGAATTCTTTACTGGTTTCTCTTTGAATTTTAGGCAAGTTCATAAGTATCGTTACTTGCTTGTCAACTAATATTCTCTCATTTTCATATCTTTGTCTTAAAGCTCCCCAAGCTAAATTAAAATTATCGTCATTCAATGCGAACTGCTTGACTATTACTCCTGCTTGACCTTTAGTTTTGTATCGGAGGTGATACAATTTTTGCGCTTGTGATAATTTTGGATGCTTTATGTACACGGCTGTAAACATGTCCCGGAAGGACGGCCATTGTTCATAACCTCCATGAAATATTTCCGTATCACACGCTGGCACTTTGAGATGAATGCCTGAACTTGCCTCTTGGGCTTGCAATTGTGGTAACTCTACTCTACTGTGGGGAGTAGGTGCAATTGCCTTCATAAGTTTTAATTGATCTGAGATCATTGCTTTTGTGTCTTCATAGCGGTCTAAGCAATTTTCGTATTTGGCGTAAGCCAAAAATTTAAAATTTTCAGGTAGATCTGAATCATCAGTTTCTACTATTGCGTCGTATGCAGCTTGGAGGCGTGTCCAAAAATTGTCAATCGATTTATTTTTTATTTCTAGTACCGATTCAGAGTTATCCTGAATCGGTGAAGATGCAAATCGAGTGCAGTATTTAATCAAGCTGTCACTCTCAGAAATGAATTTTATATAAGAAATGTCCCTCCCCCTTTTTTGCTTTGTAGCACCTTGCTTTGAGCGTGTAGCTTCAGCAGGTGTACATGGGCTTTTATCGTCATTAATCATTTTCGGAATTCTTAAGAATTCTGCTTTAGAGTCTTTTGAGTCTGTGCTCATTCAGAAAAATTTGAGTTAATAAAATATAAGTAATATAAGTTCCCGAAAACTCTTTTTAATAAATAAGAGTTTTTTTATTTCCGAAAAATTGGATTATTAAAATATGTAGTATAACCGAAAGCTCTTTTCAATAAATAAGCGCTGTTATTTCCGAAAAAGAATTTAAGCATGCGTTATCGCTTTATAGCTCGCGTATTTACTTGCTTTTGTTTTTTTATATCGGAAAAATATTTTTTGTGGTTTTATCCGTATGTCCTTGTATCAGCGCGCACTGAACACAAGGTCAATACCCTTTGTACATACGTGTGGATGTTATGTGCATATAATATGCGTTAAATGAACTATGTGCACTTATGCTTGTTCTTGTTTGACAAGGAACAAGAAAATGCTCGGAAATCGCCAAATTGGACTTTTAATATTTGAATGTATGTACAAAGGTAATTAGTTTGCAATTTTCAATTTTTTCAACCAATGTTGATTTTTCGCACAGTTTATTTAATTTCTTGTATCCTATGTTCATAGGTATACAACATTCGAAAGTTTTCGGCAATATACTTGTATAATATTTCGCGTTTATATATGTATATTCGTGGTAAAAAATTTGCGCTAAAAGCGCTACTGTATATATACATATATGTAAGTATATGTATATATTTATCAAAATGTGGTTATATATGTATATTTCATTTGCTGATATGTATGTATATATGTATGTATGTATGTTTGTATTTGTTCTTTTTATGTTGTATTATTATTTCTGCCTTTGCTTACTTTGGAAGCAATCCCTCTCCCAGCTGAATAATCTGAAGCGGTATTGCATTTGCAAGTATCCCTCTCACAGTTACTAAGCCGAAGCGGTATTGCCAGAATAATTAGCAAGTAAATACTTGAATACTGATATTTTTTATTGTTTGCGGATTGTGTGTATTGTATACACGAAGGTAAGTCTTAAGGGCATATAACAATTTATTTGGTTATACATATATATATGTATATTGAGGATACATATATATATATTATTTTCCTTTTTGTACTGCTATTATATCGGTAACTGAATTTACCGCCGATCTTTCACTAACCGTTATATTAAACGGATTTAGTAGCTGTCTGTTTTATGCTGTTGACCTTTGGCGCAACGATACATACATATATACATATGTATATTATATATAACGATAAAAATCAAATGTGCAATGGATACACTCACTTTATGTTCCCTCAGGGGATTTTGGGGAGTTTTGCTAAAGGAAAAATTGGGTGCGTGTGCGCTTCTACTGTTCCTCCTGTTGTTGAGCTGCCTCCTCTCCGCTGTTCCAGTGTTGGTTGTAATTTTTTTTTCTCTGCTTTTAATTTAAATGAATTTTGATTTTTTATGTTTCGCGCCCGATTTTTTTTAAACTTCGCGTTTTAATTGTTGTTGTTTTTGGTTCTTTTGATTTATGTATTAAATTTCACTGCTTTTCCTTCTTTTTTTCGATTGTTTTGCATTTTTTTACTTTTGTGCTTGTATGCACTTCACTGCGTTTTAAGTTCACCGCACTCTTAATCAGCTTTTTTTTTTGTTTTGTTGTTTTAAATTTTTGTGTCACTGCACTTCACTGCTTGTACCATGTGCCTTTCTGTAGGCTCGAAGGACCATAGATATATATATAATCTGTGCACTCACCTTTTTGGGATTTTGTACCAAAAATGAAACTAGCGTAAAGCACTGAAAACGAGTCCGTGAAAATGAAATCCGTGAGTGTGAGGATCGAGCACAACCGAATTTTATTATTGATTTTATCCTTTAATGCGTGATGTACCGGCGGGACGCGCAGAGATTGTAATGTCGCAAATGAACTGAGCGAGTCGATCTGTTTATCGGTCCTTCCTGGATCCCGTTGGTGCTGAACCGGATGATGTGATGGGTGTTGGTGTACATGTGTACTGATGTGTGTAGATGTCGGTGTGTAATGTTCTCACGAGTAGTGTAGGATGTGGGTTGTAAGCGTACTGTGGTGAAAGTTGCGTGTTAGTGATGTAAGTTTGAGTCGATGTGGTGTGATGTGGTGAAGGTTGCGTGTTAGTGATGTAGGCTGTGAAACGATGTGGTGTGTGTGTTGAGGTCGGAGGAGGATGCTCATTTGTACAGAGAGGTTTACGTCTACCTACGCTAGAACTGTAATTAGCTTCATACAGTGTCCTCCGGACCGTTGTTGGATGAATATCTTTTCCCATTTCTTCTTTAACTTCCGCAGCGATTTGTGTGGATGATATTCCGGGGTTCTTTTTTACATTCCTGACTATTTGACCACGCTCGCGATCACTTAAAGCCTTGGGCCTGCCTGCTGGTTTTTCGCTTTGTAAAGATGCAGTACCTCTAAAACGTTGTACAATACTCCGTATGGTATATCGGCTTCTGTCCATCATTTCTCCAATCTCAGCGTACGATTTACCCTGATTATGCAAATATTAGGTTGTCAAAAAAGTCTTGCGGTATTGTCGCTAGTTGGCGCTGAAAGCGCGTAGTTCTAGTTTTATTCGTCGTATCGGGTCATGCTATACCTTTTTGGAAAGCTCATTTCACGCGCTAAAACGTGTTTGATTGATTGTTGTTTCTTTTAAGTCGTTCGTGAGTTATAGCGTCGCAAACATGGAGCAAAATAAAGAGAAAATACGGCATATTTTACAGTACTACTACGATAAAGGCAAAAATGCATCTCAAGCCGCCAATAGTATTTGTGCAGTTTATGGACCCGATACAGTTTCCATTTCCACCGCACAACAATGGTTTCAATTTTTTCGTTCTAGTGTAGAGGTGGTCGAAGATACGCCACGCTCCGGAAGGCCTGTCGTCGAAAATTGCGATAAAATCGCTGAATTGGTCGAAAAAGACCGGCATAGTAGCAGCCGTAGCATCGGTCAAGAGCTGGGCATGAGTCATCAAAAATTCATTTCAATTTCCAAAAAAACAAAAAAAAGTTTTCAATAAAAATATTATAATATTATTTTCCGTTGAGATTCGATGGTTTCACATTTTTTGCTGCCCATTTTAATAAAATTTACGCAAATTGAACAATAAAATAAACGCACACTGAGTTTTGAAGTTTGATTCTTTACAGCAACACATTTGCTTATGTTTAATTAGCGGTACTTTAAAAAGAGTTGCGATAATTAATAAAAATCAAACTAAGTTGCCTGATTTTATAGGGTGTGCCAAGACTTTTGTTTCGCTAAAATTAGCACTTTTTTCTTTTTATAACTACTATTAAATAAATATAAGAGATAATTAAATGAATTAAAGGAAATATAATTGATAATTACTCGTCCTAACTAAGGATTTTGATTTGGTATACAAAACTTATTTTATAAGTGATAAAAAACAGTGCTATAGTCAAGGTATCTTGTTGTGCCAATACTTTAGTTCGTCACTGTACATTCCACATAGCTCAATTTTAAATTCTAATTGATTCGTTCAGTTTCCAGTACACAAACCAAGAAGGAATTAACAGAATGGGATGACACTTTGCAGGAATAATGTCTTTAGTGTGTTCCTACTTATGGCCAAACATTATTTAAATCCAATAAAACTTGTTCAAGCCCCTAGGTACCGAATATTTATACCCCGGTACCTATAGTTGACTTTTGATCGAAAATGTCGGTCAATGTGTACATAGTATATACCAAATATTTTCGTTTTGTTGAGTTTATATCCCATATCACACAATATCTCATTTAATGTAGTAAAGCTGATTTTAACATAAAAACCCGGGAACATGAGGTCAAATATTAGATTCAATTTACGAGTTTATTACCTATAATAAGATATATGCATAATAAGACACCATATGTAATTGTAATCCTTTCACGATTTCGTCGAACAATGAATGTTGATTTCTTAGGCAACACTTTTATACTCCAGCAATATGTTGGTAAAGATTATAATAGTTTTGTTAACCAAAGATTATTTGTAACTCCTAAAACTTATAGAGATATATATAGACTTTATATATACGAAAATGATCGGTATGGCGAGCAGAGTTGAAATCCGGATGTCTGGCCGCCCATCCGTCTGTGTAAGTTGTAACTTCAGTAAAAATTTAGATATCTTTAGGAAATTTAGCACACATATTCCCTGACGGATTTGAAAGAACAGTAATGTAGATGAGCGTAATAGGACTACTACCACGCCAATAGAATACCTTTAAACGAAAATCTATAAAGTGATATAACGAAGTTTGAAGTTAAGATTGAAAACCGCGCCTTCTAAAAGATTTTTATATGTGTCCCATAACCGATTTAAGTTGCATCCTATGGTTTCAAGAAAAAACGCAGATACTTTAAATTTAATGGAAACATTCTTTGGCATTTATTTTTTGAAGATTATCTCTTTTAAATGTTAGCCGCCGCTACGTCTCAGATGGTCCATCCTTTGAGTTCAATTTTCCATGATTCGTTCGAGCATTTCGACTGGTAACTGACTAATGACACGCGTGATGTTTTGTACAAAGACCTGAATCGATGAGCATTGTCTGTATAGACTTTAGACATTTCTTAGGACAAATAAAAACGTTGATATTAATAAAATTTTGGAAAACTAATGAAATTGGATGATATCCCCACCCACTCTCCGTAAAATGGTTATGTTGAAAACTACTGGCATTGCTTTAACTGATTAATTAAATACGTCAAGGAATTAATTTCGCAACCAGTATAGAATGGAAATATCTATAAGAGCCGGTATAAAAATTTGTCAATGGGCGCAGCCACTTTAAGGTGAAGTCCAATACCTCTGCGACTAATTCATCAATTTCAACCAAGTGAACCACATATTATTATTCAAAAATAGTTCTCTTGCGCTGTAAATGAAAACCATAGCACATCCACCTTTACTTCCCATACAACGAAATATAAAATTCCATCTGATTCTTTCAATTTAGAATATACCATACAAATGACATCATAACATAGAACATTTTTAACAATGTTGCCAACGAAAATCTCACAAACTCCCTAAAATTTTGAGAGTTATTTTTGGATTCAGCAACGGAGTTAGCTGTGGTAACTCCTGAATTCATGTTTCAGAAATCGTTTTCGCATGAAAATGACAATGAAATCATGAGACGGTGTTCTGAATACCACTTTGCGATTACGAATACACATTTTTCGAACATGAAATCGGTGCGATATGGCATGTTCTAGAAATCGATTTCGCAAATTGTTTGACGTTTTGATATCGGTCAAAAATAAGAGCGCGAAATTATTGGATTTATTGTATTTCAAGCGGTGAAGTAAGTCTAAATTAATACAAAATAGAAAATTATTGAATTTGCTTGTAAAACTTAAGATGTAAGTATTTGAGCCAGTTATTTGGATTTCTTCACAAAAATTAATACTTTCCTTTTCTTATTTTAGGGGAAAACATAAAAGCCAAACTCAGGAAAAGATTTTTTTAAATTTTATGGAAAAAAACCCCGAAAAATTTCGTTAAAGGAGATCGCGTCGCTGCGGAGGCTTTGTGGGCCGACCTTGCCAAAATGTTAAATAGCGAAGGTCCACCGCGAAAAATATCATTTATGTACATATGTGAACTTCATTGACATTTTTTAATAGGTATGGTCCGATTGGAGAGGCTGCATTAGGAAGAAAATCGCGCACAACAAAAACGAAAGCAGAGCTACTGGAGGAGGGCAATTCAATAAATTTACCCTGACCCCCAGTGAGGAAGAAGTTGCTCGAATATGTGGAATTTACACGGCGGTGAAAGGCATTGCAAATAGCGCTTCATTTGGAGTGAGCGTTAATTCTGTTGATGTGGAAAACGATTCTTTGGATGCCATTTTAAGTATTGATGAAATTGACAGCGGCGGACCAAAGTCCACACCACGCAAACGACGGCATGAGGACAGTGTGCAAGATTGCCTCAAAAAGCACATGGCAACAGAATCAGGTGCAGTTGAGAAGATATCCGATACATTGCAGCTTCTTTCTGCAAATATGGAAAAGTTGACGAAATTAGTGGCGCAACAAAACCGGCTTATTGCCGAACAAAACGACGATCGTCGAAAGTATTATCTGGCCAAGCAGGAAGGTTGATCGCTAAAAATATTATTAAACAAAAGATGCTAGAAATTGAAGAAATTCGAGTCCAAAGGGATATTTATTTAAAACCAAGTACTAAAAATACCGAATACTTTTACTTTTAATTTTACTAATTATTAATAGTATTAAATGATCTCTGTCATGTGTGATGTTTTTATTGTTTTTTATTCAATAAAAATTATGAAAATTAAACTATACGCGTTAAGTTATTTGCGATTTCATCTCGAATGGATACAGCGGCAGTTTGTAGATGGCTGCTATGATCAGAAACTTCTTCGTCCAGAAAATCGTCCACTACATCTAAAGCAAAGACATCCAGGTTATAATGGCGACAAATGTTGTGCAAACTGCATATATTTATAATTTTTACAACTTTCTCTGGGACATATGGCATAGTTGTTTGAAGACATTTAAAGCGGCTCTTGAGGACTCCGATTACTCTCTCAACGATATTTCTTGCCTTGGAGTGTTGTAAATTGAATTTGTGCTGTGGTGACCCAGCGTTTGCATCACGATAAGGGGTAAGTAAATATGGTTCCAAGCCATATCCTGAATCTCCTAGTAGCCAAGATCTATGATCTCCGCCCACATACCTGGATGAAAGATATTGTTTGGCAGCACTTAAAGAAAATATAAAGGCGTCATGACTGGAGCCAGGGTGGCATGCATCCACAGCCGTTATACGCATTCTGTAATCGCAAATCTGTAAAAGAAATGAATTAATATCAACAACAAATTTCATATTTGTAACTCACAATCATCGCATTAACGCTGAAGTAACCATTTCTGTTAAAAAACAGATGCTCATTTTGGTGGGGCTTCGTAATTTTTATGTGTGTCCCGTCCACACAACCGATTATTCCGGGAATACAAAAATTGTTGAAAAAATGTGCTTTCGACATTTTAATTCCTTCTTCGCTCATTTGTAGTTCAATCCATTTTGGACACAGTGCCTTTTCTAAAGCATTTAGCACCTCATGTAAGACTTTGCACACGGTACTTCTTGCAAGGGATATGTCGGTGTCTTTTCCTACCGAGCGCTGGAATCCTCCCTCTGCAAGGTACCTCAAAGTAGTAGCAAGCTTTATTTCAATCGTAATAGATGACGGATTTATGAATGGTTGGACATCACGAACAATTTCAAGAAACGCTTCTTTACTTATCCTGTAATGGGCAACAAAACTTTATTGGGACAAAATGCATCTCTTTTGTTCCAAACTTTGTTTTATATACACTTGCATGGAATCTGGATATCCAAGGGATTGGAATGATCCCTTAAAATTCGCCGCCGAACTTTCTCATTTTTTTCCCATTCATTTTTTGTCAATAAATATGCAGCAATAAATAAGCTCATTTTGTAAAATTCTTTGAAAAAAATTTTATTTGTCAATACTCAATCAGCTGTTTCGTAGTTGATTTCGAATTTAAGCCAATTCGCGCGAATTGTGGAACACTGTTACCAAATTCACGCGATTTGCAAATTCGGTGCCGAATTTAAATCGTGCGATTTCCAGAACATGCCTGTATATTTCAAACTTCCGTTTTGCCTTATTCCGAATTTATTGCGCAATGTGTGATATATTCAAGCAAACATAAGTGAAACTTATAATATTTTAATACTACTTGTACCGTTAGTCTACGGACTACCCCAACTGTCATAGCCCATGTATAATGATTTTCGTTATTATAGCAGACCTAATGCCGCGTAGTGTGAGTTATTCTCATCAAACTGCAATATCAAAAATTAATGCGATCATTACAGGACCATATACATCCAATAAATTATTTATTGATATTAATTATAATTTGTTTGTTTTGAGAAAAAATTAGTAAATTAGTTTAGTGTTACTTCATGTTAATATTACATGTACTCAAGTAATCCAGTGCGTTCATAAAATAACTTCGTTTTCTAACGCGCCGTTGTCAATTACTATAATGGGGAAAATTAATTACAGATCAATTTACTGTAGTTGACGCATATTCAAAAGATAGATGCAATGTTGTGGCCTGTACAGTTTTCCTTTGCGCTCTTTTGTTACATGGGCGAGCCATCTTAGTCGCTGTGCTTACATAAAGCGTATGACATTTTCACCTTGAATAAGCTGATTTAGCATATCGTTCGCTCTCCATTGTCTTTTATTTCTCCAAAGATTTTTCTTAGGATCTTTCTTTGCGAAGACTTGCAGTCCAATTTTGTCTTTTCGAGTAGCAGCGTTCATGATTCTTCTTCGTAGCACAAAACTGTACGAATGATAGTTTTGGATAGGACAATCTCTCTTTGATTTGATCAATTTCATTAGGAACGCGTATCCACAGGTCATAGTTAGTATTCTATCATCGATGCTCAGTCTTGTTGAGTTATCGTTACTGAGGTCAAGGTCCAGGGAGTAAAGGCTTTAACATGACAAATACAAAATATTTTTATTTATGTTTAATAGTTAAATAAATCGTTGAAATGACACGTAAAAAAAGGTCATGTATGATGTCCACGATTGCGACCCCAATCTTGGGTTAAAACTTTTTAAATTTGACAAAATGGCGGCGGTTTGAACAAAAAGTATCGAATTTTGCCCTTTTTTCGACAGTTTTTCGTAGAAAAAATGGGAAGATTTAAAAAGAAAAAATAAAAGCTTCCATAGCGCGATAGCGGATGATGTTAAAAATGTTCTCTCCAAATTGGGACTAGACATCTTAAAAACTCTTTCTTTGAGAGTGGAAACCGTTTTGAAAAACATCGTTCTGAGAAAAACGCGTTTAAAGATAGGATTCGCTATGTTCCCCACTCTGTTCCCTACCTACAGTATGAAAATGGATGAAATCGGATGATAAACTGCCCATCCACCACATAATGGTATTGTTAAAGCTACTAGAGGCGTGATAACTCAATATCTGTATAGGTCAGAGACATTAAATTTTATACACAAGATAGTATGATACTATAAGGTTTTATAAGAGCCGACGCGTGAATTGGACAATGGGTTTGGTTCCGCACACCTTTAGGTGAAATCACATATATCGAGACCCTTTGGGCTTTGATTCTTGTAAGCTGTAAGAGTATAAAATGTTTGATTAGTCTTCCTTTCTTGTTTAAAATAAACTTTTCCCAACAACTGAAAGTATACGTATTTTGCCAACAAAATAGGTTTTGTTATAAATAGTGTTTGTTTAGACATATAATAATTTAATTGCCAAGAAATTAGCTTCACTACAAAAACGTTTGCCTTAATGTTTTAGAAATCTTTTTTTTTTTAAGATATATATATCAATGACTGCCACTGCCCATAGAGACTCCAAACAATGACTTTTTGATGTAGCGACAATTTTGTTTATTAGGGTGCTCATTCGAAGGAGCTCACTTCATCGCTGAACAAAATTTTCTTATAAAAATCGGGGTCGGGAGCCAAATCGTGATGTAGCTAAATCTTCCATTGCAGGTAATGGCGGAAGGCCGCATTCGAGTCTTCTTCGATACTCTGCAAAAGCGCTTTCGGTGCACACTTTATGGTTTCTCTTAGGTTGCACGTTATCCACTAGAGTAAACGTGATACAAAGGCGATCTTTGATTGCCCTAATTTCGACTATGTTGGGCGATTATATTGCACGAATATTGGCCGCGGTGTGCGATATGTCGCGCTAACCGAACCATTATTTTGATAATAAATTTACATGTTTTGCTTAGATTGTTCCGGAATACTTTGCTCCCTATGAGATGGTAAACCAAAATTAGTATATATCAAATAACAGATGTCAAACAGAGCAACTCCGGAAAAAAGTATTATCTCTTGGAAAAATATGTATATTCAAAATATTTTAACAAAAATAAATATGCGACATTATTAATATTTTTACATAATCCCTTACTATTTCAGTACCGTTTTATCAAATAGAAGCCCTTATTGGTGAAACAATTCATTTACCATGTAATGTGTCTGCTAAATCTGGTGATGAAGCCGTTCTAATACTGTGGTATCGTGAGGATAAGGGAACTCCTATTTATAGGTAAATTCAAAAAAAAAAAAATAAATATTACATTCTATATATAATCTAGAGTATGGTTATGTTTGAAACGTTTGGTCACAAGAGTAAGAGAAGAACATAAAGACATAAATAATTCATATATTGTTGTTTTTACCAAAATTTAAAATAAGCAAAAAAGTAAGAGATAAGTACATTTATACTTCCGCAATTTACAAGGATTACAATTGGTGAAATACATTCAGCAAAACTTTTTACTAAACAAGTAAGGAAAGGCTTTTGGATGTAACCGAATATTTTATACTCACGCGACTTTGCAATGATCAACACTGAGGAAAAACTTTATCCTAAAATATTCTCCCAGAATTTCAATACCAGATCTGATAGATTTATCGATATCTTCGGTAGAGAGTCAGCCACATGCACAGTGATTCACATATTGATTGCGTGGCTTTTTGAAAAGATATGGTCGGATATCAACAAATTTTGGGCGTAATATAAAATATCTAGAGGGCACTAATTGTGCAAATCTTTACAATAATAATCTTTATGATTTACATATTATAAAGTGAAATAATCTGATATAATTCAAAATTTTTTCCAATTTCATCCATTCGCTAATGCATACGTAAACTTACATATCAAATTTATTTCACATTGTTCAAGTAGTTTGTGTGATATATATGTACATAGGATTCCAAAGGTGAGCGGTGCTACACACTTTATCCAATTTTGGCACCTAGTTATGCTCTTTTGGCAGTTTTCAACAATTTATTTTTAAGATTTTACTTATCTTCATATTGTATGAAAAGGTGCTGAAAGGCTGCTCACCGCAAGTTTGGTTGCCTTTTATTTCGCAGTTCTTCTTGCAAGGGATATGTCGGCGTCTTTTCCTACCGAGCGCTGGAATCCTCCCTCTGCAAGGTACCTCAGAGTAGTAGCAAGCTTTATTTCAATCGTAATAGATGACGGATTTATGAATGGTTGGACATCACGAACAATTTCAAGAAACGCTTATTTACTTATCCTGTAATATGCATCCTGTAAAAGGCTGCTCACCGCAATTTTGGTTGCCTTATATTTCGTTTTAAGATATGTACAATAAAGCATTAAGGGGGAGGGTGTCACGTACACTCTTAAACGACTGTTGGGCTACACGTGCCCTTTTCTACTGCGATCATGTGTACTAAATTATAGTTTTGTATCCTAATTAGGTGTTTAGTTATGACACCTTATGTAGGTACTTTTTATATTTTGATATTAAAGAATAAAAACAAATTTTAACTATAGAAAATCGTTTATCGTTTTTCAGTATATTCTCTTTTAAAATCTATATACTTTTGCTTGCGTCTCAACCAATTTTCGTAGCACTTTTGGCACTTTTATTGAGGTATCTCCAAAGTATGCGTTCTGACCGCATCAACCGCCTTTTCATGTGTCGAAAAACGTTGACCTATTAGTTTATTTTTTTCTCTCTTCTTAATTGGCATAGACACCGCTTACGCGCGCCAGTCGTTTCTTCTTTTCGCTACGTGACGCCAATTGGATATTCCAAGCGTAGCCAGGTCCTTCTCCACCTGGTACTTCCAACCGAGTAGATGGCTTCCTCTTCCTCTGCTTCCCCCGGCAGGTACAGCGTCGAATACTTTCAGAGCTGGAGAGAGCAAAGGACCATAAATCTTTCGCAGAACTTTTCTCTCGAAAACTCGCAACGTCGACTCATCAGTTGTTGACATCGTCCAAGCCTCTGCACCATATAGCAGGACGGGGATTAGGAGTGACTTATAGAGTTTGGTTTTTGTTTACCGAGAGAGGACTTTGCTCCTCAATTGCCTACTCAGTCCGAAGTAGCACCTGTTGGCGTGAGTTATCCTGCGTTGGATTTCTAGGCTGACATTGTTGGTGGTATTTACGTTGGTTCCAAGATAGACGAAATTATCTACGACTTCAAAGTTATGACTATCAACAGTGACGTGAGTGCCAAGATATCAATATCATCGGCATACGCCAGCAGCTATACAATCGTATAGAAGATGGTACCTTCTCTATTTAGTTCTGCAGCTCGAACTATTTTCTCCAGAAGCGGGTTGAAGAAGTTGCACGATAGGGAATCGCTTTGTCTGAAACCTCGTTTGGTATCGAACGGCTCGGAGAGGTCCTTCCCGCTTCTGACGGAGCTTTTGGTGTTGCTCAACGTCAGTTTACACAGCCTTATTAGTTTTGCAAATTCAGACATCGCGGCATGCTGTCGAAGGCAGCTTTGAAATCGACGAAGAGGTGGTGTGTGTCGATTCTCCTTTCACTGGTCTTTTCCAAAATTTGGCGCATGGTGAATATCTGGTCGGTTGTTGATTTGCCAGGTCTAAAGCCACACTGATAAGGTTCAACCAGTTTGTTGACGGTGGGGTTTAATCTTTCGCACAATACGCTCGATAGAACCTTATACGCGATGTTGAGGAGGCTTATCCCACGGTAGTTGGCGCAGATTGTGAGGTCACCTTTTTATGGATTGGGCATAGCACACTTAAATTCCAATAGTTGGGCATGCTTTCGTCCGACCATATTTTACAAAAAAGCTGACGCATGCTCCTTATCAGTTCTTCGCCACCGTGTTTGAATAGCTCGGCCGGCAATCCGTCGGCCCCTCTGCTTTGTTGTTCTTCAGGCAGTAATTGCTATTCGAACTTCTTCATGGTCGGGCAATGGAAAGTCTGCTCCATCGTCATCGATTGGGGAATCGGGTTCTCCTTCTTCTGGCGTTGTTCGTTCACTGCCATTCAGCAGGCTAGAGAAGTGTTCCTTCCATAATTTAAGTATGCTCTGGGCATCGGTGACTAGATCACCTTTGGGGGTTCCACAAGCGTATGCTCCGGTCTTGAAACCTTCTGTAAGCCGCCGCATTTTTTCGTAGAATTTTCGAACATTACCCCTGTCGGCCAGCTTATCAAGTTCTTCGTACTCACGCATTTCGGCCTCTTTTTTTCTGTCTGCAAATACGTCTCGCTTCCCTCTTTAACTCTCGGTATCTATCCCATCCCGCACGTGTTGTGGTCGATCGCAACGTTGCGAGGTAGGCAGTCTGTTTTCTCTCCGCTGCGACACGGCACTCCTCGTCGTACCAGCTGTTCTTTTGCACTTTCCGAAAACCAATGGTTTCGGTTGCAGCTGTACGTAAGGAGTTTGAAATGCCGTGCCACAGTTCCCTTATACCGAGTCGTTGACGAGTGCTCTCAGAGAGCACGAGTGCAACCGAGTAGAAAATCGTTCGGCATCTTTGGTCATATCGTCCTTCTCTTCCGTCGGGGCGTGTGCGCAAATCAGCGATATGTTGAGAACCTCGCTTTGATGCGGATTGTGGCTAGACGTTCATTCACCGGAGTGAATGATAGTACTCGGCGACGGTGTCTCTCTCCTACTACGAATCCCACACCAAACTTGCGCTCCTTTATATGCCCACTGTAGTAAATGACACAAGGACCTACTCGTCTCTGTCCTTGTCCCGTCCATCGAATTTCTTGGACGGCGGTGATGTCAGCCTTTATTTTTGTGAGAACATCAACCAGCTGGGCAGCGGCACCTTCCCAATTAAGGGACCGGACATTCCAGGTGTATGCCCTAATGTCGTAGTCCTTATTTCGTTTGCCATGGTCGTCATCAAAAGGGGGGTTTCCCATCCGAGGCTGTTGGTAGTTTTTCATTGGTATAGTTTTTTACGTGGTGGGTCCCAAACTCAGCGCACAACCCTATATGGGAGATGTTTCGCCTTCTCACTTTAGCTCGCCTTCAAACGGATTTTCTTAGGCTATCCTATGTGAATGGCGATCAGAGAACTTTCCTCACTTGCGTGAACTTCTACTTTATCTTTTACATACGGAAATAAAAAGAAGTCATTCGGGTCGAGTCAGGACTATACGGTGGGATCAAATTGATGTTTTGAGTACTCAAAAATGCAGTTGTTTCAGGTGATGTGTGAAAGTTTGCAATGTTGCCGTGAGAAGTGATTCATCTTCTGCGGTTGGTTTTTCTAATTTCATGAAAGACAACTGGCAAACAGATAGTTGTGTATCATAATTTACTGATCCATGTCGTTCTCGTGGTGTGGTTATGATGCATCCAGTGGTTCCAAAAAACAGGCAACCATTTGCTTGTTAGTGCTTCGTGCGTGAACCGGTTGAAAGACCCATACAGTCAACTGCTGCTTAATTTCGGACGCATAAATTCACAATTAATCAAATTTCCTGATGCCATAGACTTGTTTTGAAGCACCGTTATCTCATTTTTTAACATTTATCTTTACCAATCGACAGCGAATAACACACAAAACAGTAAAAACTACAATGCATGTCCGCAGGCAGCAGTAAGCTACAGGAGTGGAGAAAGAGAATTTCAGCAAAACGCTCAGGCACTTCAACACATACAAATTTACATACATTAACCACAAAATCAAAGTGAGAGTATTAATTTTACATTTCAATTACTATATGCAGTTTTGGAAAAATGCCTACATTATAATATTTCACGGCTGTACTGCAAAAATCGAATCATTATTGAAACAAGTATATACATATATAGTACATTATATATGCATATGCGTGTATTCCATACATACCTAAATAAATAAATTCATTTTGATAGCCTATTTATATAAGTATTCATAAAGCTTACCTTTTTGTTCTCAAAACACATGAAATTCCCGAAAACAAAAAAATCAAATATTTACTTATGACAAATTTCAAGCAGTACCCTTTAACAAAGTAATAAACCGGACTGCATGCGAGGATTGAGAAAGAAATATTTGAAAATAATAAATAAAAATAGAAACAAAATATACATACCTATATGCATATATACTTAATGCAAATATATTTCCTTTATTTCCAAATATACGTACATATATACATACATACATACATAAGGGCATAAGTAACATACCTGCACGTCACTTATTTTGTATTTGCGTTCTTTTCGCAGTGCGAACCCTGCGAACCACGGCTACCCGCTTGAGACAAATATTCCAATACAACTACACATTTTTTCTCTATACACTAACACCAACGCACATTTTCGGGTTATTTTTTGTTTACCTCAATACGATGAAAAAAAGTTTCTTTCATCTCTTGATTTATTTGAATGAGTGCGAATGAGAAAACATTATTGTCAATAGTGACAAAAGAAAATCCCAAAAAGGGTAATAAAAAAACGATTGAAAGACGCATGTCATTCGTGATCGTACTATCGTAAAGGAGGCTCGTACAACAAAAAGGTAATTGAATGATTTTTTTTTAAATAATTTGCAAATAATTACTTCATTTGTTTTTATAGCATTGGAATTAGCAGCTGCAGCAATATCATCAGAAGCAGCAAATTTAAATTGTTAAGTAAGTATGTGAGAAAGAGTGTGTGTTGTTTGAAATTGGATTGCGCAGTTCAACATAATACGCAAAAATAATTACAAACATATGTACATAAGTATGTATTTTATGCGTTTAAGGCGGCCTGCACAATCCAATATAATATGTGAAAACAAATGTTTGCCTTATATTTTAAATAATCAGATAATATTATTCTTTTATTTCAGATATTATTATGGCTTTTATTTAATTATTCTTTCTTTTCAGATTTTATCACTACTTTTATTCAATTAGTATTGGCTTTCAGAGTAAATTCTATTTGTATTTAATATATTTTATTCTTTCAGATAATATTAATCTTTTTTTTCAGATATTATTATTATTTTATACAATTAATCTTTCTTCAATGCAGTTATTATTTATTTTCAGGTTTTAAAAATTCTTTTCTTCATTTAATCTTTTTTCAGATATTACATATTTTTTAAATTAAATATATTTTTATTTATATAAATTGTAATAAATTTTTTGTAAACATATAAAAAATAAAATAAAATAAAAATTTTGAAAAATGAAATAGTTTGGTTTGAAATTTTAAGAAATTTTAAAAGTAGGAATCAAAAAATGCAACCCTGCATCAGCTGTTTAAAATGCAACCCTGCATCGGCTATTTAAAAAGAGAAAATGCAACCCTGAATCAGCCTTCGATTGGGGATATTAGAGCAGGACAGATAAACTTTTTTATATGACACTGCTGAATGAGCGCAACAAAGATGTCTGATTACATGTATACGTACATGAGTAGGTAAAATATCTGCCAGGCTTAAGAAACATTCTATATGTTTACCACCACGTTTACCACCATGTTACCCGCTAATTATCTGGTGTTTTACCCGCTCATGGTTGGCAGGGAACATATGTACATATGAACATTTATATGTATATAAGTACAACGATATAGTATCCGTCTATATCTTGCCCTACTCTGGGTACTGCCAAATTATTAAAAAAACATAATAATTAATTAATCTTAACATTCTAAGTAATTTTAAAATTCACTTACACTACAGCGGTAAAGTAAAATAAAATTTCCTTAATTTTAATTGAAAACAATAATCAAATCGCGGTTAAACAAAACTAAGAGCGCACATATTCAAATATTCAAAATTCATTTTGGCAACTATCTGGCAATACCTTCTTTGGCAACAAAAACAAGCAGGATTGCATTCAAAAAGCGAATTGATCTCTCTAACGAGCTCTTAATTGCTTAAGAACATAAAAACATAATCATAAAGCCATACGAACAATTTGTGCATATATCTCTTCAACGAGAGTGAAAAGCGCATTGATCTCTTCAACGAGCTGTCAATTGCACAAAACATAAGTACCTTCATACGCACATATGTACATTTATACATAAAAATCCAAGTATTAAGGTGTACCTATACACTAACATAAGGACCTAAATAGTACGTATTTAATAATTAAATTAACAAATTAAATTCACAACCACAAAAACTATAACATATAATATTACAAAATGGTTAATAACGAAAAAACTCAAGAACACCTCAGGAGTTACACGCTCAAAACAGGTTGTTAAATTTATTTCAAGAAAGTGACAGTTTATTAAGATACTGCACTAGATTTGCTTCTTCACCGATTCAGGGAAACTCCGAATCGTTATTAGAAATAAAAAGCCCATATCTTAACAATTTTTGGACTCTCTTGACGGCATTGTTAAATTTGACGATTCAGATCTACCACAAAATTTTAAACAATCGGCTTACGCAATATATGAAAACTGCTTAGACCAGTACGAAGAAACAAAAGTTATGATCTCCGATCAATTAAAGCTAATAAAAGCAATTGCACCTACTCCACATCCGAGAGTAGAGCAGCCACAAATAGACGTTCAAAATGTAAGTTCAAGCATCCACCTACAGGTGCTCGCATGTGGCACAGAAACATTTTATGGATCTTATGAAAAATGACCGTCCTTCCGGGACAAGTTTACAGCCGTTTACATCAACATCCACAACTATCAAAAGCACAAAAAGTTTATCACCTCCGATACAAAACAAAACGTCAAGTAGGCGAAATAGTCAAACAGTTCGCATTAAATGACGATATTTTCAATTTGGCTTGGGAAGCTCTAAAAGCTAGATACGAAAACGAAAGAATACTGGCCGATAAACAAGTAACGACACTATTGAACTTGCGAAAAATTAAGAAAGAAAAAATGTAGAATTCATCAAACTAGAATCCACTGTTTCAAATTGTTTGTCGATTCTATCGACACTAAATATTCCCACAGACAATTGGGACCCTATTCTGGTAAACATATGTATGCACCGCAGCATTACCAGAAAAATCGTTACTTCTATGGGAGCAATCGCTCTCATCACGAAAAAAGTGCTCAACTTGGCAACAAATGAAAGATTTTCTGACTTCTCAATATGAAATAGTGGAAAGAGTAGAGAAAAAAATAGTCTGAACAAAAAAAATCAACACGACCAAAACAAAAGCTTCAATTGACCCCAAGCTAGTAGCAAAAACAATTTAATCAAAAACTTTCACAAAACGCACTCGTTCATATCTGAACAGAAGAAACACACGTCATGCGAACTATGCCCCAGAGGGCATAAACTTATGTATGTATATCTTGAAGTTTAAAATCTTAAAGATTAACAAACTGAATAATTTTGTCAGGCCAAAAAGCCTTTGCACAAATTTCCTGTCACAAGCTAATGCATATACAGATTGCAAGACCAATTTTAATTGCTTATATTGTCACAAAAGACGCCTTTCAATGCTTCATTACAGCAGATATCCCAACTCACTCCAAAGAAGCGCTTACACAAAAAGAGCCACGGGTTTAATTGCAAAAGCAAATCTCGAAATCCACAATTCTTAAAATTGCCAAGAGACACCATCTTGCTCAAAGGCACAAAAAGTTCAAACGTTGCACAACGAAACACAAAGTGGACTAGTCACAGAACCAGTTACCACCATACCAACTCAAGTTGGCGACAAATACTTTAATTCACAATTAAGAAAATTTCAAAAGTTAAGGAAACTTCCTCCTATAACAAACAAACCTCTAGAATATCAGTATTGTGAGGACTTCTCTAAAGCCACAGCTACTGGAACAAATAATCGCCGGCACGTCCTACGACAACTACTAGAGCCGCAATTTTTTCACTTTTTCTACAAGGTAAAGTTAAGAGTTCAGATTTATATAAATATAGAGCTAAGCCGTTTTTTCGCCTTGTTAGCCATCAAATTGAGATATCCTGGGATACGTGAACAGAATCTAGGAATGTGCGGTATAACGCGCTTCTACCCTGGCTATCCTTAGCAACTTCGGAGATGATTCCTTGTTATTATGAAGCATATCGGCTGATATGAACCAAAGTTATCCAGCGCCGTCTTCTGGTCTTAATTGAAGACATCCCTATTGCCTCAATGTGAATGAAGAAAAACATTAAGTTCATTTCTGGCCAACAAATAATCTCCCATAAATGCCGTTGCTACTCAGCCACGGTTCCGATTTAAGACATCTTTAGCTTTGACTCTTCCCAGACGAACCAGGAGATTTGTGGAGGCCACCCTTAGATTATGTTAGGTTAGATGGCTAATAAAAAGATCTCACGTGGACTATTATATGTAGTTCTTTGTGATGCCATAGAAAAGAAAAAGTCCTTTGCTGGAGCTAAAGATTAACATTAGCAACTCGGTGGGATGTCCGAAGGTATTCACACCCAAGTGCTTAAGTTTCGACCTCCCGAATGCGGGATAGTCAAGAAGGAAATGTTGAGTTGTTTCCACCTCATCTTCACTCATCCGCTTGCAGCGTTTCCGCTGGGACCTGGCACCCATACCAGTCTTATCACAAAGACATTATTTGCTATTAGTAGCGAGGTTAGGCACTCTTCGACCAGCCCTTAATGCACTGTGAATGAATCCAAGGCTATTATCGCCACTCTGCTATCTGAGTGAAAGACAATGCAATAGTTAAGAAGTCTTAAACTGGAGTTGATAGAAAGCTCTCGACAGTGGACCCCTCCACCAACCTTCCCCCAAGCTTTGACCCACCCGTGAAGAAGCTCACTGCCCTTCATCCACGGGCAATATGTGCAGAATGGCGTGTAATGCCATGGTTGGGGTGAACTTTAGGGCACCATATATGCTGCTAAGGGCCACCCGCTCAACGCTCTCTAGTTTCTTTGCAAGTGTGGTCTTTTCTAGAGCTCTCCACCACATAAAGACTACATAAAACGTAATGGGTTTCACTATAGTGTCGTAGAGCCAGAGGACCATTTTGGGTCAGAGATTTCACCTTTTGCCAATGGCTCCTCTAAAGCAATACAAGACAATTGATGCCTTTTTTGATCTCTCTTCGATACTCGGCTTCCATGAAAGCTTCCTATCCAGATTGAGCCTTAGATATTTCATGTTTGCCATTCCTGGCAACGGTACCGCCAGGTTCTTGTATCTTATTAAGAAATAAAACCATCTTTGTTTATCTGGGTTGATGGCGAGAGCATTTAAGACTGCCGAATTTGTTACGATGCTACGATACTCCTGCGTCATCTCGTTAACGATGCTCGGGAACTTTCCTATGAAAATAAGCGCTTCATCGTCTGTATAGGCCGTCACCTTGCAGCCACGATCTTAAAGTTTTTTTAAGCAGGTCGGTAACGACCAGGATCAAAAAGGTGAAAGAAGTTCATCTTGTGGGGTTCCCCTACTCACAATTCATCGCGCACGCGTCTTCCCCCATTCCGTTTCAATCACTCTATCGCAAAGGTGACTCTTCTCAGTCACCGTCCCGAGCAGTAACGCCTGCATCCGGCAGGACGTTGCTGAAAGCTCCCTCAGTAGCATGAAAGGTCCCAACAACGAAATTCTTAACCCTAATGGCTTCCTCAAGCCACGATTCAATAATATTCAGGGCAGTATCTACTGATTTGCCCTTACAATGAGGAGGTTGCGATCCTGATAAATGGTCTCTCGGAATACGCCCACATATGTATCAGTCATCAGTCTGCCCAGAGTTTTTAATAGGAAGGAGGAGAAGCTGACGGAAATAAAGTTCTTGGCCGTACGTAGAGGCCCCTGCCAGCCTTCGGGCTGAACGTGGCTCTGACTCGTCTCCAGGCCCTAGGGATTTGATCCATCCTTATGCAGTTCGCATGTGACAACCTTT
Source organism: Bactrocera tryoni (assembly GCF_016617805.1). Taxonomy (NCBI): domain Eukaryota; kingdom Metazoa; phylum Arthropoda; class Insecta; order Diptera; family Tephritidae; genus Bactrocera; species Bactrocera tryoni. Next base: position 59,403 of record NW_024396611.1, read on the forward strand.
ACAGCCAGTTGCAGCTGCGCTGGTATGATGCCATCCATCCGGTTCCGATGACTTGAAGGGTTTGAACGAATTGATCGTCCAGGTCAAGTGCCGCTCATACAGAAGGCTGACGAAGGTCGCACAATCCTCTTGCAGCGCTCCGAAGAGCATCAAGGAGCATTCGAAGTGTTTCCACGCTGCTCAGGGCCCACTTTCCAATTGTGTCTTAAAGATTACCCGGAGATGCGTGGTTCTTTGCGAGAATACGTCTGAATCTAGAGGACACATGGAAGTCCTCCACTTTTTCATTGAAGCTTATTCATGTAGTCCTCTTTGATTTCCTTAACTCGAAGTTGGATATGGCAAGTCCCGTTTTATACAACGCCCAGTCATCAGTAGACCCCTTGTTGAATAAACGCCTGCAGGACGCTCTGATTTCCGAGAGTTCTATAGTACCAAAGAGGTTTCTCCTTGCCCTTCAGTGTTTTCAGTGGAGAATAGCTCTCCAGTGCAGTTTTGCATGCATGAATAAGTTTTAGCCGTTACCATATCAGCGTTGCTGAAATTAAGTAAATGAAATGCCGGTAGTTCATTTCGGACCATAATGCAGGCGCTGATTCTACCTGCAACGTGCAGCTTATGACTTTTTGTCCTCAGTCCAGAGATGCTATTACTAGTCACGGTTCCTGTATCAATACGGCATTGGAGGAAGCCGCTTTCTCTCATTCCTTGCGGGATATGGCACCATCCTCCCTGCTGAGAGCGAACACTCAAAACTCTATTGAGCCAGCGTTTTGAGCGATTTCGCTAGTCGCTTTTAATGGTCCCAAGGTTATGAGGCTAATCCGATTCCACAGCTATAGTCGTCAGAAATTGATAGAACTTACAGGCCACAGACCATTTAGCGTTATCCAGGGTTCACTAACTTGGAGGCGATCTGCGTAGTGGGGATTATTCTGAACGACATTCGTCCCACATGTCTCTCTTTAGAAGTGATACTACCTCAATGTAGTTTCTAACATACCTTACCGCTGGTGGGAGGCAATGATAGACCTATACCGAGGGAGAATTTATTCATTCTATTTTTTTTTTTTTTTTTTGAAGAGATGTGGGGGGGAAATCTTCTAAAGACACCCTGGCGGGTAGTGTCGGATTCGCGAGATGCGCCTACCGACTAAAACCCCCCTTCACCGGTTGCCAACCATATGGTTATGAACCTAGTGTGAATTTTGTGGGAGAGAGGAGGATGATTCAATTGTGAGTGGCTCTCAAAAGAATCTGACGCAGAAAAGCGAAGCTCGAGTTTTTGGTTAGGTGGGAGCGGAAGGATTTGTTAGGATACATGGCCTTCTGAAACAGTCGGTTTTCTTGCACCTAAGAGTGGCAAGACAGTTGATGTTGGGGTTTGCGTGGGATGCTACTGATGCCCGGAGATTTGCAGCGTAGGAAATGGCTGCCGATTGAATGGAAGGAAGATTTGTTTCCTCTAGGATCTGTTTGTTTCTAACATACCACGGGAAATTAAGAGCTTGTCTCAGTAGACGCATGTATGTGGCTTGAAGCCTGGGTAGTTGTCTGGGTGAGGCAGAGCCCCAAATAGGGATCGCGTAGGAGCAGATGCTTCTAATGATGGCATTAAAAGCTCGTTTTTTGGTGCTTGGGGAAACCTTTTTGTTGGTAAAAAAGGGTTTTAATGAGCTGAAGGCTCCATTGGCTTTACCTCGAACTGCTGTGATTTGTTTCGACCAGGTTAGCCGCCTGTCGAAGACAACACCGAGGTATTTCGCCGAAGGGCTCCATTTGATGGGGAACCTATTTACCAGGATTCTTGGTGGAATGCGTTTCCTCCGTGAAAAGAAGATTGCCTCAGATTTGGTTGTGTTGATGTCGGATCTCTACAACCAGTACCAGTTGAGGACGGTGGGGATGAATTTATTGATGGCGGATGTGCTGAAGTTAATTGTACGGGAGGCGTACAAGAAGGCGATATCATCCGCATATTGAGCGGTGAGGATTTTCTCCTCGGTTGGGATGTCGTAACAATAAATGTAAAACAGCACTGGGGAGAATTTGGAGCCCTGAGGGACTCCCGCCGTGATCGGGTGAGCTTCAGAGAGCTCACTATTCACCCGAGCAGTGATTTGTCGGTCAGTCAAGAAAGATTTGACTAAACCAATGAGGTACATTGGGAAGTTTAGCTTTATAAGCTTATAAATAAGCCCATCATGCCAGACCCGATCGAATGCTTATTTGCAATCAAGCAGGAGCATAGGAATGTGTCTTCCTTTGTTGAGATTGTTAGCGACGAATTCGGAGACCCGCAGAAGTTGGTGTGCGGTGCCGTGTTGCATTCGAAACCCATGTTGGAAGTCGGGGAGAATTTTCTTTTCCGAGACAAATTTTTCCAGTCGGGAGAGAATTATGCTTTCAGCTACTTTGCTGAGGGTGCAGAGTAGGCTGATGGGGCGATGGTTTGCCGGATCGCTTAGGGGTTTACCCGGTTTGAGAAGAAAGACGACTGTGGCGGCTTTCCAGGCCGGGGGAAAATATTGGAAACGCATCATGGCGTTTATGATGTTGTTTAGGGCAACAAGGTGTTTGCGCGGTAGGACTTTTAAGACGCCGTTACCGATACTGGCCTGGAGCTTTCCGGTTTTTGAGGGCGCGGATAGCCTCGGAGACTTCTTTGAGGGAGGTGGGCTGAAACTCGACCGTCTGGAAGGTTGTGCCCCGGACAATTTCTGACACTTCTTCGTGAAAAGAAGAGAATTTTTGAAGGCTTGGAAAGGGGGAGCATTGATTTTTGAGGGATTGAGCGAGGACGTTGGCTTTGTCCTTGTCCTGTGGGTAAGATATACCGCCTTTAATTAGGGCGGGGAAGTGGAGTTTACGGTTTCGTAAGGATCTGATAACCTTCCAGCAACTTTTAAGGTGCTGTTCGGCTTCAGCGATAAAAGAATTTAAGTCTTCATAGCTTCTTTGGAGGAAGAGAACCTTTAATTCCCTTTGAGTGGAATTTAAAGTTTGGCGTAGCCGAGGAAGTCTGTGTTTTTGCCAGAGTTTGCGGATTTTGTTTTTCCTGGCAATGAGTGCACGGATACGTAGGGGAAGGTTGGTTGGGTTATTGGTAGCTTCAATTGAGGAGGTGGCTGAAATTATTTCCCTTTGGACCTGACCTCCGTCAGAAAAATCGGTTTTTGACTTTAACCGAGGAGAAAGTAGGGGGCGATTTGTGGGCTCCAGGTAGACCGGGAAGTGGTCTGAACTGAGCTCCGGGAGGGTCCAGGGGTCTCTGTTGAGGGTCACGTTTTTAGTCAGGAATAAGTCCAAGGTGCTTGCTTGGAATCTGGGACTTGTAGGGTGGTAGGTCGGTTCGGAGGGAGCTTCGATGTTGAAGTTGTGTTGGAGAGACATTCTCCAGAGGGTTAATCCGTTAGCATTATTCGTAGAACGGTTCCAAATCCAATATTTGGAATTGAAATCGCCTGCAATAATGGTAGGAGTGGAGGAGTTGAAGAGGGATGTAATGTTGAGAGGGCTTTGGTCAGGAGGTATATACACAGTGATGATCCTGTGTCTGCGTGAATTGAGGAATACGCCAATTCCTACAGCCTCGAGTATTGAGGGGCCAGTGTTGGCGGCTAGGTGGTGAATAGAGCTCTTCACACAGATGGCGACACCGCCCCCTTTGGAATCTGGGCGGTCGTTTCTGTAGATTGTGAAGTTCGGGATATAAAGGGATTTTTTGAAGTTTAAGTGAGTTTCGGTGATGCATAAGACATCAATGGATTTGTCATTTATTAGCTGGATCAATTCGGTCCTTTTGGGAGTGGAAAGCCCGTTGGCGTTCTAGTTTAGGATCATCAGGCCACGGTTAGTTCCTGTTGACGGTGGACAGGAAGTCCCGAAAAAGCTTCTCTAAGTGAGCGATATTTGGGACAGGATTGACCGTTGTGTTTTTGTTTGCATTTTGGCAACATCGGCGTATGATCGAGTTGGCCCTTGGGCTCGTGGTTGGGGTTGGGGTTGTGGTGTGGTTTGTGCCGGGGAGCGAGTTGCTTTTTTGTGGGCCTTTTTTGGAGGTCCGGGTTGGTGTTTTTGGGGGGCTTTAGGGCAACCCCGATAGGTGGCGCGATGTGGGCCCTTGCAGTGGATGCAGGTGGGCTTCGCGTTTTTTTGCTCTTTGAGAGCGCAGGATGCCGTGGCATGGGAGCGACCGCAGAAGGCGCAGGCCCAAGGAACGAAGCAGTAGTTCGCAGTGTGGGTGAAATTGAGGCACCGGAGGCATTGTGGAATTACCTTGGACTTACGCTTTGCCTCTACTCTGACGCTGAGGCCAGCGATTGTTTTCAGGTCAAAAATCGCCTTCGCTGCGGAGTGCGAAGGGTCAAGATTGACGGTTATTAGGGGCCATATTTTTGGGCCCTGCGCATGCGGTGAATACTCTTCACCGCTGAATTTTTCATCCTCAATTCGTTGAGGATGGTTTCGTCATCGAGGCATTCGTGGACGCCTCTGATAGCGACAATCAGGTCCTTGTCCTGATCGAGCTGATTGGTTGTGTAGAGGATTTCGTGCTTTTCCAGGGCAGAGGTAAGTTTCCGAAACCCGTCAACAGTTTCGGGGTAGACAATGATGGCTTCAGATACCACTTTAGCCGATCTGATTTGAATGTCTGCTTTGCGCAGACCGGAGCTCACCTTGTCCCACGATTCCTTCTTGAGGATTCGAATAGGAGGAGGGTTTCTTTTCTTAGGGGGGGTTATGTCCTCGCTCTAATCGGAGGAGGATGAGGAGCAGAAGTCGTCAATTTCGTCAAGTTTAACGGTTTCGGTCGGGGATATGGAGCGGCGCCGCTTTGGAATTTCCCGTTTGGGTTCTTCCCGTTTGGGGTTTTCCCGTTTGGGTATTTTCCGGCGGCGAATTTCGATGAACACGAAGTCATCGGGCGGATCGATGCTCATTTGAGCATTTTCGGGAGAGGGAGAGGTAGTAGCGTCGTTAGAGTTGTCTATGGGGTTGTCGTTGGATTTTGTGGAGGTGAATTTGTAATTACTGAGCATGTGCTCTACTCTGAGCAGATACCCACGGACGTCTTTAATGAGGGCGGTAAGTTCGCCCTCGCATAGGGAAGAAGGGTTTGGGAAATTCATTGTTGAGTTATCACAACGCGCAATGTTTTTCCCTAACATACGGCCTTTTGTGTTTGCGTTTATTTGCGTTTGCGTTTGTTTGCGCTACTCTACGTCCGTTCGCGTTGCTGTTTGCTGTCAGACGTCTTGTTATGTCTTTAATTTTTATATTGTATTTTCATTACTTATATACTATTTTAGGAAACAATCTTAAATAACTAAATATACATATGTGTATGTGTTTGTATGTATTGCAGTATATTCCCTGCCAGCCACGGCTAACCACTTTTCTCACTTACACATTTTTCTTCTTTCTTACACATTTTTTCTCTATGCACTAACACCAACCCACATTTTCGGGTTATTTTTTGTTTACCTAAATGCGGTGAAAAAACGTTTCTTTCATTTCCTGATTTATTTGAATGAATGCGAATGAGAAAACATAATTGTCAATAGTACCAAAAGAAAATCCCTAAAAGGGTAATAAAAAACGATTGAAAGACGCATGTCATTCGTGCTCGTACAACAAGGAGGTATGTGAATGAATTTTATGTGATTTTTTAACAACATTTTGCAAATAATTACTTCATTTGTTTTTATATCATTGGAAATCAGAATGAATTGGAAATAGCAGCAGCAGCAATATTATCAGAAGCAGAAAATATAAATTGTTAAGTAAGTATGTGAAAATAAGTGCGTGTTGTTTGAAATTGGATTGCGCAGTCCAATAAAATACGGAAAAATAAGTACATACATACATATGTATGTATTTTATGCGTTTAATGCGGTAAGGCGGCCTGCACAATCGAATATAAGTAAGATGTGAAAAAAATGTTTGTTTTATATTTTGCACTATCAGATATTTCTTTCAGATATTACTATCATTTTTATATAAATAACATTTCTTTCAGTGTCAATTATATTTGTATTTAATATATTTTGGTTTTTTTTTAGATGATGTTAATCTTCTTTTTCAGATATTATCATTATTTTTATTTAATTACGCTTTTTCAGATTTTATCACTATTTTTATTTAATAAATCTTTCTTTTTGTTTTAGATATTATATTGAAATTTTATATAATTGTATGTAATTATTCTTTATTTTCAGAAAATGCAACCCTGCATCAGCTGACGCTTAGGGTAATTAGAGCAGTTCAGCTATATTCTTACATAAATAATGTATATGACACTGCTGAATGAGCGCAACAGAGATGTATGATCGACCTATGGCGAGCTCACCACTTTTTTGACTACTGCGAGTACTTTTGAGGGTTTCAAAACCTACTGTTTCACTAATTTTTTTACACTGTTGGATGGCAGGGTTGTTTATGTTGCATGTCTTGGAGTTGTTTTCAAGTGTAGACTGTCTGTCCTGCTCTAATGTCCCCAATCGACACTTTAATGCAGGGTTGCATTTTCTTTTTCCTAATTTAAAATATTTTTAAAATTCTAAATATTTAAAATTTAAAATGTTTTCTTTTGTTCTTTATTAATAAAATTTTTTTATGAATTACAAAATATAAATATGTTCAATAAAAAATTATTATTATATATTATTAAATAAATAAAAAGTTAAAATTGTTTAAAATATTTTTAATTATTTAACAATACATGTAGGTTTTATTATCTAACAGTAGCTGTTGGTTATTCAGGAAAATTTATCATTGAAACTATAGGTTTATGATAACTGAAATAAGAAACATAAGTTTGTGACTTAATATCCTCTAAATACCGCGTCAATGGTGGTCCCATATATTGTTGTAGACTCTTGTGGATCATTATTCATTTTCAAATTCAATGTTTTTGATAGAAAAGTTGTCAACCGCTCTGATTTTTTCTCAGCGAAGTTAATGTTGAAATCGCCAGCCAAGATAAGTGGGAATTTATTACCATTTGTACCAAGTATTTTCGACCCTTCTTCAGTGTAGTCCAGTAAAGTGCGATGAATAACATGTTCTACCTCGTCCAATTTTGGATTCGGAGAAATGTAAATTGCTACCATAACTATTTGTAGGCCATTTTTAAGTTTGCATAAGCACGCACAAATGTCTCCAACAACTGAGCGCCTAACATTAACATCGCTAACGTGTGCAATATTTATTTCAATATTCGGAGTCATAATATTAGTAATATCATTTTTATTTTGGTAAATACATAGCTACCCCACCTTTTGAAACAGTATATCGTTTGAACTGAACAATACAATTAAAATAAGGTATTTCAATCGGATTATCATGCGTCATGCACGTTTCGGTAAGAAGTAACACATTTGTTTGTCTCGTAACTGAATCTTGTAATACGTATTTATGACTATTTAGACTTTGGCAGTTGAAAGTCATTATTGAAATGCCATTTCTATTACTAATGAAATCTAATACACTTTGAGCTATCGTCTGAACACTATTTAAAGACAGTCTTTTGAATTCTTGCAACAAAAATGCAGTCGATGCAGCTTGCTTTCGATTATGATAAAACTTGAATGTAGAATTATCGTTTTTTGTCGTGATATACAATTTTTCAATATTAGTCACCCGAGAGAGCGCAACATAAACGACTTCCTGAGAATGTGCTTTACTATACTCATATACTATTTCGTCAAAAGTTCCACCTTGCGACTTATGTATAGTTAGAGCAAGAGCTGAAGTTAATGGAAAATGTTTGCGTTTGACTATACATTTTATATCCGATGTTAATGAAATATTTGCTGTTCGTAATTCAGTGGGAACAGCGACATTGCCAACTCTGTTTTGTACTGCTTTTTGCCTTTTTTTTCTACCCACTTTATCTGAACCACAAAACTACAGCCAAACTCTTATTAATGTGTTACTTTCATCAAATTCTAGATATACCAATTTCCCAACAGCACCATTGCACAAACCATCAGAAACGTCGATGTTAGTTGTAATAACATAATGCTTTCCAACGACAAAAGTAATGTGATAAGGCAGTCCTCCAGTGTCAATAACAGATTTTTTATGTCATTTAAGTCTAAAATTATCTTCTTGCTCAGCACTTTTAGCGCCAATAATGACGTCTACGGACATTGAAAGAACTTTGTTTTCACATTGGCTCAAAATCAAATTGTTAAAGGCAGCACCATCTTCATTTTTAAAAAATAAACGAACTCCATCAGGACATAACGTAGCAACATCCTCTTTTTTGAAAAATCTCGATTCAATAAGTTGAAACTCATGCTCATCTAGTACATCTCCATTACCTATTTTTGTCAAAACTTGTGAAAATGAAACATTAGCTTGTCTCATTACAGTGGTGAGTTGATAAAATTTTAATTTTCTCCATAAATGCGGTCCAATAATGCTCGTTCTGATTGTCTTGTAAATTCCTGTCGATCTTACTGGTGGCAATTGCCGTAAATCTCTGATCAAAATAACATCTATACTTCCGAAATCTGTGTTTTTGCCTGTTACTCGTATTTGTTTTAGACGATTATCAATTTTATGTACAAGTTCTGCACTAACCATGCTAATTTCATCAATGATCAGTACTCTGACATATCTGAAGAGAGATCTATACAATTGCAACGTTTCTGATGACAGAGGCAAAAGTTTTGAAAGAGAAATTTTGAGCGCTGTATGAACAGTTGTACCGTCAATAGTCACGGCAGCTTTGCCGGTTGAAGCACATGTAATATAGGCATTGCAGTAACCATCATTATCAGTGAACCTATTGTAAATTTCCATAATCAGTTTGATAACGAATGATTTTCCCGTACCTGCTGGTCCCGAAAAAAATTTGAAATTTTGTATGAATGCATGCATAGTACTATTAACAGTCAATTTGGACTTGAATATTTAATCATTTTATTTGATTTTTACATAATATACTACACTAATAGTGGTAATAGAAATTGAATTTATCACAACAATAATAAATACATACATAAGTATATCGGCTATCATATTAATCTTATTATTTGCTCATATGTATACGCATGTGCGCGTTCAGAAAATCAAATAATGATTTTATCACTTCTACATATTACATGTGCGCGCATTAATCTGCTTGTTCATACATTCATATATATGTATGTACCAGGGGCGAACGCAGGGGGCGGGTTTTGGGGTGTTAAAACAAAACTGGACAGAGACATTTTTTTTTAATTTGCTTCAAAGTAATGAGCTTGCCTTATAACTCTGTGGCTGCTGAACTGGATTTTTTTAGATTTAAGGGGAATTGTGAGTCGAAAATGGACTTCTTTTGAAAATTAGTTCTGAACTGAAAAGTCACCAATAAGGTTTCTATTATTTTTTTTACAGTTTATTGTTAATCATAATACAGGAAAAATAAAAACTCATTTATTATGACTTTCAGTTTTCGTTCCATGAGCAAACTGTTGTGAAATAAATTTAAATTTAAAAAAATTATGCTATTTGCAAAAAAATACTTGAGTGTCTTAACTAAAATGTCTATATTTTTAATAAAAACAACCAGAAAAAACTGGTCTAAATTAGATACACACCATTACTTATTATTTGTTTTTCATTTGCTGAATTTAGAATGTGGAAAAGGTTAAAAATTTTTTCTTCAGATTATATTTTCTAACTAAATGTTTGAATATATTTTCAGGAACTGGTTAAATCAAACAAAGAGATCCAAAACTTTTTTAGTGCATCGTTTTTTAAAGATTGGAGCAAAAATCCCTATATCTGTCGCTTCAAGTGAACGCTCGTTTTCCTCACTTCGCAGGCTTAAAACACATTTAAGAAATAAAACTGGAGAAGCACGCCTGAACGGAATGGCTCTCTTGAATATCCATAGAGATATAGACGTGACGGAGGAAGAGATTTTAAATGTTATGGCCCAAAATAAAAGAAGATTAGACTTCAATTTGTGAATAAAATAATGAAACATTGTCTTTTTACATAAAACCCCCTCCCAAATTTTTTTCCTGCGTTCGCCACTGGTATGTACTTATATGTTATATATATGTACACATGTAAATACACATATTTGTATAAACTTCCGAACATATGCCCTGCAAAAAGTGAGTCCGGTCTTAGACTGTATAAAAGACAGTCTTTCGTTGACTTACTACCGGACCACGTCGTATATCTCGTACAGCTTGTCGTTCCATCGAATGCGGTATTCGCCGTGGCTAACGCGCAAAGGACCATAAATCTTTCGCAGAACTTTTCTCTCGAAAACTCGCAACGTCGACTCATCCGTTGTTGACATCGTCCGAGACTCTGCACCATACAGCAGGACGGGAATTATGAGTGACTTATAGAGTTTGGTTTTTGTTTGTCGAGAGAGGACTTTGCTTCTCAATTGCCTACTCAGTCCGAAGTAGCACCTGTTGGCAAGAGTTATCCTGCGTTGGATTTCCAGGCTGACATTGTTGGTGGTGTTTACGCTGGTTCCAAGATAGACGAAATTATCTACGACTTCAAAGTTATGACTGTCAACAGTGACGTGAGTGCCAAGTCGCGAATGCGACACCTGTTTGTTTGATGACAGGAGATATTTCGTCTTGCCCTCGTTCACTGCCAGACCCATTTTCTGTGCTTCCTTGTCCAGCCTGGAGAAAGCAGAACTAACGGCGCGGGTGTTGAGGCCGATGATATCAATATCATCGGCATACGCCAAAAGCTGTACACTCTTATAGAAGATGGTACCTTCTCTATTTATTTCTGCAGCTCGAAGTATTTTCTCCAGAAGCAGGTTGAAGAAGTCGCACGATAGGGAGTCGCCTTGTCTGAAACCTCGTTTGGTATCAAACGGCTCGGAGAGGTCCTTCCCGATCCTAACGGAGCTTTTGGTGGTACTCAACGTCAGTTTACACAGCCGTATTAGTTTTGCGGGGATACCAAATTCAGACATCGCGGCATAAAGGCAGCTCCTTTTCGTGCTGTCGAAAGCAGCTTTGAAATCGACGAAGAGGTGGTGTGTGTCGATTCTCCTTTCACGGGTCTTTTCCAAGATTTGGCGCATGGTGAATATCTGGTTGTTTGTTGATTTGCCAGGTCTGAAGCCACACTGATAAGGTCCAATCAGTTTGTTGACGGTGGGCTTTAATCTTTCACACAATACGCTCGATAGAACCTTATATGCAATGTTGAGGAGGCTAATCCCACGGTAGTTGGCGCAGATTGTGGGGTCTCCTTTTTTATGGATTGGGCATAGCACACTTAAATTCCAATCGTTGGGCATGCTTTCATCCGACCATATTTTACAAAAAAGCTGATGCATTCTCCTTATCAGTTCTTCGCCGCCGTGTTTGAATAGCTCGGCCGGCAATCCGTCGGCCCCTGCCGCTTTGTTGTTCTTCAGGCGGGCAATTGCTATTCGAACTTCTTCATGGTCGGGCAATGGAACGTCTGCTCCATCGTCATCGATTGGGGAATCGGGTTCGCCTTCTCCTGGCGTTGTGCGTTCACTGCCATTCAGCAGGCTGGAGAAGTGTTCCCTCCATAATTTAAGTATGCTCTGGGCATCAGTGACTAGATCACCTTTGGGGGTTCTACAGGAATACGCTCCGGTCTTGAAACCTTCCGTGAGCCGCCGCATTTTTTCGTAGAATTTTCGAGCATTACCCCTGTCGGCCAGCTTATCAAGCTCTTCGTACTCACGCATTTCAGCCTCTTTCTTCTTCTGTCTACAAATGCGTCTCGCTTCCCTCTTCAACTCTCGGTATCTATCCCATCCCGCACGTGTAGTGGTCGACCGTAACGTTGCGAGGTAGGCAGGCCTGTTTTCTCTCCGCTGCGACACGGCACTCCTCGTCGTACCAGCTGTTCTTTTGCACTTTCCGAAAACCAATGGTTTCGGTTGCAGCTGTACGTAAGGAGTTTGAAATGCCGTCCCACAGTTCCCTTATACCGAGTTGTTGGACGAGTGCTCAGAGAGCAGGAGTGCAAGCCGAGTAGAAAATCGTTCGGCTGTCTGTTGTGATTGCAGCTTCGACGTCGAACCTTCCTTGTGTTTGCGAGGCAGCGCGTTTTTTGCTGCACAGAGGCGGGTGCGAATCTTAGCCGCAACAAGATAGTGGTCCGAGTCGATGTTAGGACCTCGGAGCGCACGCACATCTAAAACACTGGAGACGTGTCTTCCGTCTATCACAACATGATCGATCTGGTTGGTAGTTTTTCGATCCGGAGACGAGCTTCGCCAGGTAGCTTGATGAATCTTCTTATGCTGGAATCTAGTACTACAGATAACCATATTTCGGACCCCGGCGAAGTCAATCAGCCTCAACCCATTTGGGGATGTTTCGTCGTGGAGGCTGAATTTACCGACCGTAGTGCCAAATATAACTTCTTTGCCCACCCTGGCGTTAAAGTCGCCAAGCACGATTTTGACATCGTGGCGGGGGCAGCTCTCATAAGCGCGCTCCAAGCGCTCATAGAAGGCATCTTTGGTCACATCGTCCTTCTCTTCCGTCGGGGCGTGGGCGCAAATCAGCGATATGTTGAAGAACCTCGCTTTAATGCGGATTGTGGCTAGACGTTCATTCACCGCAGTGAATGATAGTACTCGGCGACGGAGTCTCTCTCCCACCACGAATCCTACACCAAACTTGCGCTCCTTTATATGGCCACTGTAGTAAATGTCACAAGGACCTACTCGTCTCTGTCCTTGTCCCGTCCATCGCATTTCTTGGACGGTGGTGATGTCAGCCTTTGTCTTTACGAGGACATCAACCAGCTGGGCATCGGCACCTTCCCAATTAAGACATTCCAGGTGCATGCCTTTAGCTCGCCTTCGAACGGATGTTCTTAGGCTACCCAGAGGATACTTGGTCAAAGACCGGAAGTAGTGAGCTGCTTGAGCCATGTGTAAAAGAATCGTTTCTGGCCACTCCCAAGTGAATGGCGATCAGAGAACTTTCCTCACTTGCGTGAACTTCTACACATGACTAATCGGACTGCGTAATACCTATCTACTTTGGTCTGCAATATATATTTTTCTAAAAATGAAAATTGCTGGTTTTTTATTTTGATTTTTTTTATATTTTTGATTTTATTCATCACATTTCGTTTAATTTAAACATTTAAAGTCTCTTCTTAAAACTAAGTATAATTTATAATAATGATTTCAAAAATAAAAAAAAACAATTCCTCAGATAATGATTTCAAAAATTAAAAAAAAATAATCACATATTCAGTAAAAAAAATCTGTTTTTATACTAAAAATAGATCAAAAAAAAGTCAATAGCGTTAATTATATTAGTTATTTCCGATTTTTAGTATATTAACTGTGGTCAATCTATACAGCCTTTTTTTAACAATGTGGAGACATTTCGATAGTTGCTTATCGGGCTTTTCTGACGTCGCCGACAATCCAACTGTTATTAAAAATAAATGAAATTGAAGAATTTATTTAAACAAAAATTAATTTATATACGTACTTATAATCGCATCATACAAGGAAGTATATTTTTTGAGGCAAATCTTGCCATGGACGCCGCCTACATTGACTTCGTTGCACATAGATCTGGAGATAATTTCCTCAAAGTGCTTTACAGGATCCCCCTTTAATAAGTGTTTTATTGCGTTAATCTGAAATGTTCATTTAAAATTATTAGTGGAATTTACAATAATTCAATTATTAAACTTACATATTCATTGATGTTCACCTCATTTATGGCGTTATTGACGCTTTCCATTTCTTCAATGGTTTTTATAGGGAAGAGTTTGCTCAAATTCCTCATATCTGCGTCCTTATTAGCAAGAACGCCTAATTGGGCGCCTTGCTTTGATTGAACTTCCATCATTTTTTTAAGTTAATCTGGAAAATAATCATTTTTAAAATTATTTGCATCAAAATTTTATTTAAAAAAATACCTAGCATGTTGTCAAATTTGGTGTTCAAATCGTCAATTTTAGCCTCCAAAGATTTACACCTTTCACAAGTTTTGTTATTGCTATTGCTGTTGGGGAAGTTGGTATTATTATTGGTTTTGAGATAGTTGTTGTTATTGCTGCTGCCGCTATAGTTATTTGCGGAATGAATTTGCGAATCATCTATAGAATTATTTTAAAAATTATTAATCCGTTATGAAAAGTAAGAAACAAAATATACTCAAAAAATATTATTTCATTCTCTTTGAAGTCAAATTGTCTTATCTGATTTGGTTGTTGCTGAGTAATTTTCATATAAATATTTGGTTTTTTTTATATTATATTTTTTATATTATATTTTTTTATGTTCGTTTTGTTTTTTTGTTATCTATTAAAAAGTGCAGCTATTCAATAAAGGCAATAGTAGAAAATTTTATGAAGAAGGAAGCAACATCAATTTATATGCTACATCATCTGCTTTAAGTTCTTCAATTTCTTCAGATAATGAATCCGAAAGGGCTATTCCTAGAGCTAATGAAGTGAATGGAGCTGTAAAGAATGGATGGACATTTTTAAACCGGACTGCTTCCAATATTATTTCTCCTGCATTTGACTTTTTAATTTTTTTGATTGAAATACGTATATCTGGCAAAATAACGCAGGCATTATCTGGTGTCTTTGAACTTAAATAAAAATTTTTCATCCTATAACTTGTAATTATATTATTTTTTTCTTTAATTTCTATTTTGCTTTCATTGAAAAAAATTCTGAAATTTCATTTATTTTTGCCAATTGTTGAAGAATTTGTGTCGGCTTCCTGACATTTTTTTTAATTAATTGCATATGATTTTCAAAATCATATGCTGAAAATTTGTAAAGACAACCCAATTCTTCAACACAGTCGCAAATATGGAGCGTTGTATGATACAGACTCCCGGCCAAATATAACTGCAAAATTGTCAACAAACAATTGTAACATAGCTCTGGCTGAACTCAAATTTCGTAAATAATTAGATGCACAAGAAAGAAGTCTACACGCGCAATGAAGAAGCAGAAATTCATAATAAAAATCTTCGTACACGTGGTCTTTTAACAATAAGATTCCAGTGTAAAGCAGAAATTGTCGAAATTCTGTTGCTTTCCAATGGTGAAATTCTTTGAAACTCCTTGGCAATCTAACAAACTCTTTTGGAATATATTTCCTTATCAACTCAAATTGGGATGACATTTGTTCTTGGCTACTTTTGCTCATTTTGTACTTGGATTTTTTTTTCCAATAAGGCAATCAACATTTTCTTGGTAACACCCATGTCAATCGAATGCATTGGATCCAATGGCACTTGACTGATCATATTTAAATTTATTTTTTCCAAAGGTGATTTTGAAGAAATAAATTTATTCAAATGATGATCTTTATATTTTCTTGCAGCAAAATCAGCATTTGTAATTAATACGGTGGAATACGCTAATTTTTTTTTGTTTTTTGGCTATTTGTATACATTTGGAGCAGCCTTGAGCTGATGAATGATGAGCAATACCACAAACAAAAGATTTTGCTGGTGCATCACATATCACAACTCGTACATTCAATGGAATAAATTTGCCATTGATGACAACTCCATTATTTAATAAAATTTCCAATTCTGCAACAAAACTCTCCAAATATACACAAATATCATCAGGTTTAGTTTTTCCTTCGTAGATTGCAACAGGAAATACAGCAGATTTATTACAGCTAACCACTTTCACTAAAATTGGCCATAATTGTTTTTGTGAAGATTTGAATAGTGGTAAACCGTCAATATTTATGTCCACTATGATTTGAGGTAAACTCGAAATTCCTTCAATTTTTTGTATTTGGTTTTGTAAACCAAAATATATTAAATCATCAGCAGATACATCTTTTGATGATATTTTTTCCAAGTTTACTTGCATCAAAGTAGACGGACTTAACGGAACATCTAATACACTTTCATTTAAAATTTTCAAAAGTGCACGCAGATTTTTATAAGATATTCTTGCACCTAATTGCCTTTTTCAAGGAATGTTCTTGCTTTCGGAATTTCGTCATGAATTTCACAATTAAAACTGTTTTCAATTGTGTTTTCACGAATGGCGTCATGACGCTCTTCTACCGCGTCATTTGGATTTTCGCTACCACTTAAAAAATATTCATCACGCTTCCTCTTCACTAATCTTCTCATGTGCCTTTTAGAATAACTCATTTTTTATTGATTATTTTAATTAACGCTCTCTCGTGCTAATCTCAATAAATTCGTGTCTACTCGTGTTACTTCTTTTCGTTATAAAAAAACAGAAAACAAAACACAAAAAAGAAAAAACACACCAACAAATAAAATGGCTCCTGGGCCGCCGGATAAATCTTCCAACAGATTTGCCTTGCTATCAGAAGATGTCAACTCTCCAAAAAGATCACGGATTGACTTGCAAGCCAAAAACTTTCCAAAATTACCAACTATAAACAAAACAGTGAAAAATTCCAAATATTTAGTGATCTCTCCAACCGATACTGACAAAAGACTTATTAAACTTAGCCCATTTGCAATCAAAAAAGGACTTGAATCTATTTCTAAAGAAATCGATTCCATTTCGAAACTTAGATCCTTGCAAACAATGCTAAATCCACTGAAAAATTTTTAAAATCAAAAGACCTGTGTGGTATGTGTGCAATATCAGTGAAACTGCATGCTAGTTTAAGCTCAGTAAAAGGTGTCGTTTTCGACAAAAATCTTGCCGAAGTGGACGAAAAAGAACTTATTAATGAGCTAAGCTCCCAAGGAGTAACAAGTGTATACAAGTTCACCAAACTAGCCAAAGAAAAATCAATTCATACTGGCCTTATTGTCTTAACTTTCGACAGATTTCAACTACCTAGTGAACTAGATGTAGCATGGTACAAACTAAAAATTAAACCATACATACCCAACCCCATGAGATGTAAAAACTGTCAAATACTTCGTCATACCCAAAAATGGTGTAAAAATAACCCATCTTGCCCCGTTTGTAACCTACCGCCCCATAGCGATACAATATGCAGCCGCATAACATGTGCAAATTGTTATGGCGAGCACACCTCAGCTGACAAAACATGTCCAAAATACCAACAAATTAAAGAAATCTTAACTATAAAAACATTAGAAAACATCAGCATGGGCGAGGCGCGCCGAAAATATAAAGAACAACACCTATGCAAGTGGGCACAACTGTACCCTTTTCGCAAATAATTAACCACTCTCATCACAAACAAACAAACCAAGCAGAAACCGAAGACATATCATCAATAAACATTCAAAAACAACCCAGTACAACAAATGCATCGGCACTTACAGTGCATCACCATCCAAAATCTATCAACTACAAATCAATAGCCAATGAACAAAACAGCACTCAACACAAAGACGGTCATACAACGCAAAATCCTAAAAACAACAATAACAACAATATCACCAATCAAACTTCTAAAGAGCAATTGATCTCACTTCTTTCTCGTTACACATCTCATATCAACGATATCTCCGAAATACCAACAACTTCAACAATCACTGATCTCAGCTACGGAGAAAACAACAACACAAACTTGTCAAACCAGTTCGAGGATATCTCTGATAACATTTAACAGCGGAATTAGTAAGAGTAATAATCATTCAATTTGCACTCTCTACATATATGACTCTCAACTTACTACAACGGAATTGTAAAGGTTACTATAATAATTACACAGAAATAGAAATTTTGTTAAAATCTTATTGCTACAGCTGTACAAGTTAACTTTCCCCATGTTATAACAATTTTTTGTGTTTATATTCCCCCCCAACAACTTGTAACCGTAGCTGACCTTCTTAGCTTAACCAACAACGTAAATACTCCAGTAATAATGTTAGGCGATTTCAATGGTTGGAGCCCTTTGTGGGGCTCCCAATATTGTAACGCTAGGGGGCAAATAATTGAGAATTACATATTAAGCTCAAATATAGCAATTCTTAACGATAATGTGCCAACCCACTTTTCAACACATGGTAGCTTCACCAATGTAGATCTATCACTTTGCTCGCCACAGTATCTTCCTCATGCCTGTTGGAATGTTATAGATGATCTTCACAATAGTGACCACTTTCCTATACAATGTACATTCAATTTTCTGTCCCATTCGGAGAGGATACCTTCTTCAAATATTCAATTCAACTGTGACCGTGCAGATTGGCGAAAGTTTCAAAATATTGCAACACAAAATCATTATATAGTTTCACCCAATATTAACAAAGAAGCCGCACAAATTCAAAAGATCCTAAGAAAGGCTGCCAATGAATCTATTCCAAAAACCAAACGTAGAAATACTAAACAAAACGTTCCATGGTGGAATCCGAACCTAAATTCATTAAGGCAGGCAAAACAAGACGCATGGAAAACATATAGGCAAGTGAAAAGCATAGAAAGTCTTATGGATTACAAAAAGAAGAATGCCCACTTTATCCGACAAAAAAAATAGCCAAAACCAAAGCCTTTGAAGACCTCACCAAAACTATCAATCCATCCTCACCAACAAGCTACATTTGGAAAAAGATTCACCTTCTCTCCGGTACTTACAAGCCCTTTGGCATCAAATACATCTCGGTTAACAACAACACTATGTCAGTTCCAAAAGACATTGCCCTTGAATTCGCACAATTTTATTCTTCTAATTCTGACTCATCAAACTTCCCTATTGAATTCCAAATAGAAAAAAATACAACTCTTAACGCAGAAATTAATTTTTCTCCGAATAAGTATACAAAGTTTTTGGAAACTAATTTTACAATTGAGGAATTCGAAGCATGTTTAAGGAACTCCAGGGGCACAACTCCAGGCCACGATAAAATAACCTACAAAATGATTGCCAACTCTCCTGTAGACATTAAAAAACGAATACTTACACTATATAATCGGTCATACGAATATAACATTATCCCACAGAATTTTAAAATAGCCACAGTCATACCCATACTTAAACCAAGCAAAAATGAGATCTCCATCCAAAATTATAGACCTATATCCCTATTACCATGCTTAGGGAAATTACAAGAAAAAATGATAGCAAATAGACTAACGTGGTACCTCAATTCCTCTAAATTAATTTCCCAACAACAAGTTGGCTTTAAAAAAGGATCCAGCACAATAGATGCTCTGCTATATATTGACCACTTAATAAGTAAAAATTTATCAGTAAGAAACCATGTGTCTATATTGGCAATAGATTTCCAAAGCGCATTCGATAATATAGGAGTTCACGTGGTCTTAAAAAAACTAGTGGAATGGAAAACAGGCGAAAAAACAGGAAACTTCGTGTAAGGGTTAACAATGTCTTTTCTCCATTATTCCCTCTGTCAAATGGAATCCCTCAAGGCTCCCCATTGTCAGTAGTCCTCTTTTTGATTGCTTTTGAAGATATCGTCACAATCCTAAAAGAACAAAAAAACATAGAATTCTGTCTGTACGCGGATGACCTCTACATTATGTGCAACAAAAAAGATCCAAATGATATCCAATCCATCTTCCAACATACATTAAATAGCATCCACATCTGGTCAAGAAGATCTGGCGCCAAACTTTCTTTACAAAAATGTAAGCATTTTCACTCCTGCAGAAAACATAACTGCAGGAGAATAAGTATTGAATTCAATAATATTACAATAGAAAATACCGATAATATTAAGATTTTAGGGTTGTATTTTGATAGAAGGAACACATTTAACAAACATTGTACATACATTAAGCAAGATCTCGCCCCCAGACTCAATATAATTAAATACCTTTCCTCAAACAAAAACCATATCCACACTAACACACTCATAAATTTTACAAAACTTACCATCCTCGCAAAAATTGACTATGGATTGCAAATTTATGGCAAGACCTCGAAATCATCTCTTACGAAAATAATGGGCGCATATCACGCTGCTGTCCGATTTAGCCTTAGGGCCTTTCGGACAACTCCAGTCAAATATCTGCTAGCCGAAGGTGGTTTTCTTTCATTAGTAGATCGTATCGCTTATATTAGAGCACGTTCTGTTAACATTATATGTTCTAACAATAACTCAATATTGGATAAGGAAATAAAGCTACTTAAAACCCGAAAAAATACCATATCAATAAGATCAGGTCTTGTGGAGATGTTCTATATGATAAAGCAAACACAGAAATGGTTACTCAAAAACTCAGGGAAACATATCACTCCCCCTTGGTTGCTATGTTCTGAATCATTTATAAACACGCTTTCTGTATATCCTAAAGACTCAACTAGCCCTCTTATCTATAAACAAGCATTTCAAGAGGCAGCCGCTTTATTAAAAAACAACCACTGGAAATTTCTATTTACGGATGGGTCAAAAAGTAATAACCGAACATCTTTTGCAGTAGTCCATGAAAATGGTGATCTCATAGCAAACGGAGTTTTACAAGATCAAGCGTCACCCTACGAGGCTGAAATTCAAGCTGTCCTAAGCGCGTTGCAATTCGCCACAAAAAAAAGCAATAAGTTTGTTATCTGCACAGACAGCAAAGCAATACTGCATGGAGTTCATAACCTCAACAACCACTCAGAAGAAATATCTACTATTAGGACTTCCTTAATAAACTTAAAAAAAAGAATCAAGCTCATGTGGATCCCAGGTCGTGTCGATATAACAGGAAACGAGCTAGCAGATAAAGCAGCCAAAGCGGCTGCAACATCTCCCCTTCAGCTATTTATACCATTTCCAAAAAAACGAATCAAAAGTGAGATATTACAAGACCTTCACCAAAAATTTCAATACGAATGGAGCAAAGAAATTGGTCACTACAAAAACTTAAATCCAGTCAAACACGCAATAAGACTTTCAACCAATACCACAACTGTAATGAACAAATGTTTTATAAGACTTCGCCTTGGGCACACCCGTCTTACACATCCTCACTTGATGAAGAAGGAGTCACAGCCAACGTGCCATTTCTGCAACTCATCTCCTTTAACAATCACCCATATCCTTAAGGAATGCCAATCCTTAAACCTCCACCGATCCACCGTATTCCATCAAGATCCCTTATCCATACTAAACACCCCAAACGAAGATAATGTCAAAAATATTTTCAATTATTTAAAACTTTTAAATATTCATAAATTAATATAAGCTATATATTATTTAACCAAAAGTAACCGATAGCCCTAGTTGCTAGAGTTTTTTCACATTTATTGTAATTTCAATTATAATAAATAATAAATAAATAAATAAATAAATAATTATATAAATTATAGCAATTACACTTAAATTTTTATAAATTTTTGTTCAACACTCACAATTCAAAACGACACGTGTTCACTTGCAGCCTTTGTTCTTTTTTGTGCTCATTAACATAACAAGTGAATATACGAGTATTTAGTCGTCATTCGGCAATGCAAAACTACATGCCACCATCTAGTCACATTGGTCTAGATAAAAGGTGGATTTTTCTATCTATCTTTATACCACTGATTTTGTGTTATAGGACCAATGCTTTTTGCAGGGGTAATATAAGCATGCATACATACATATGCGTACACATGTGAATATGCCACCAACAAAAAATTGAAGCACTGTTCTACAAAAACAACTGTTGCTCAAATAGCAGAAGCATCAAAAGTCAATTTGGCAGCCGAATTGGCGAAGCCCAAATGTTGTAAATTTTACAATAAAAACGTTTTCATTCATAAACGCAGACGCAAATTCTACAAGCGACCTAGCTTCATTCATAAAAACAGACGCCATAACATCTCCCCGAGCATGCCTTTGCCTACAAGCGTCTTTTCGCGACGATGGCAAAAGCTAAAAATCATAAATTGAACAACTTTCTGATGATTCTTCACAGAAAGAAGTCAGAAAAGTGGCAACAACGGAGTTGTCGATTTATAATATTTCTCCATTCTAAAATATTTTTCCGTGACTCGCAAAAATCTGCGTCGATATGT
This sequence comes from Bactrocera tryoni, assembly GCF_016617805.1. NCBI lineage: Eukaryota > Metazoa > Arthropoda > Insecta > Diptera > Tephritidae > Bactrocera > Bactrocera tryoni. The sequence continues at coordinate 81,295 of NW_024396611.1, forward strand.
ATGCAAGCTCATACATATGCATACATATTTACGCTAGTTTGTAGGCGAAGCTGTTACAGCGGCAAGGGAAGCGGTCAATAGGCGGCCATTCGTTTATTTTTTTCGGCACAGCTTGGATTTTCTATCATCACACAAGTGCTGAACCAATGAGCGCGACAGATATTAGAATACACACGTTCTTAGGGACACAGGTATTGAGGCAGCTGCACAACTACATAACTGTGTCCCTAAGAACGTGTGTATTTTAATATTTGACACATGTCGCTTGCAGTCTGTCGTGCTCAATGTGTTCAGCACTTGACTCTTTGACAAAACGCAAGTTTCGGCCATTGGTTGACCGTGACAACGGAGATGCGAAAGAAGCGTGCGACACTTGTTATTATGAATGTATGTACATATGTATATGGCCCGCATTTGCTTTCGTAAACATACAGAAAAATGTGCCAAAGAAATAATATATGTACATATGCATGTCTCGTGGAGCGAGAGGTTTTTTCGTTACGAAATTTCTGGATTCGGTCCCCGCGCTCAAGGCCCGCGATAGAAGCTATGCAATAGCTTAATAAAAATAGTGATAAAATCTGAAAAAAAAAATTATATAATGAAAATAATAATGATTATTTAAAATATAAAACAAACATTTGTTTTCACATATTATATTGGATTGTGCAGGCCGCCTTACCGCCAGTTATTTTTTCGTTTTATATTGGACTGCGCAATCCAATTTCAAAAAACGCACACTTATTTTCACATACTATATGTACTTACTTAACCCTAGAATGGTAAACATATTTTTTTGCTCTTTAATGGTAATCTTCGCCTGTGTGGCGACTTTTATAAAATACCCACATTTTACCCTTAACAAACCAAAAATTTATTAAAACAAAAACAAAAACGTATATATTACATGCTTGGCAATAAAAATAAACAAAAAACAATTCATTTTTTAAATATCTTAAATATATTATTGGCAACATTTATAGATCACATATTTTATTAGTATGAATAGTTCTTTTACAAAAAAAATATAAAAAATTAAAAAACAGTTTGAGATCAAAAAATAAGCTTCAGTGTCTTGTAGACCTTATATCCAATTAACATATTAAAAAATAATATAAATCTTAAAACTTAAAATAAATTCTGCAAGACAAAATAAAGTTTGTGGGTTTTCCACCTACTTTTTCACATCACATTGCCAACAATTAGGTGATCTGTGCTCTAAGCAATAAGTTTTCTTGCATTTTGCCCAGAAATATACGCTCATACGCTTCAATTTTGGAGGACAAAAATCGCACATTGATCTTTTGCCCTTTTTTATACTTGGTTCGTCTGTATCGTCGTCAGTATTATCACCAATCGCGTCATTTATTGCTGCAAAAACCCTTTTCTGCATACGTGCCCTTTCTCTTAAACGAATGGCGCACCAGTCACTACAAAGGTCCTTGCTTAGTTTTTGAGGAATTCTATTCTTGACATTGGCTTTATTTTTAAAACTGCACAATTGGATATATAAATTACATAGCTGTTGAGTAAAGCCATATTCAACATACCATAGAACATACAAAGTGTACAACGCTTGGTTTTACGGCTACAGCTTGAGTGGCCACACATTTGATCAAAAGTATCCACAGCACCTTTTGTTTCATTATAAGATTGAATTATTACTGGCTTACCCGAAGCGGAGTCAACCGAAGGCTTGTCGTGCATCGTAGAGAGTAAAAGAACAGTTTTTGAGGCTTTGGCTTGTAGCTGACAAGAGTGAGCTTTTCGTGGAATCCAAAACGAGATGTCCCAACTTTACGTGATGAACTATGTTTGAACTCTGCAGGAATTTCTTGCTTATTATTCCGAACTGTTCCAATAAAAGTAAGGTTGTATGGTGGTTGAAGCAACTGCTCAGCTAGCGGAATGGAAGTAAACTAGTTATCGGCAGTTAAAATACGATTCGTTCCATGTATAGTCTTTGTCAACAGCTTACAATAGTAAGATCCCAATGATTCATTTATAATCGTGCCTACGTTTTTTCCCAAATACGGTGACCCATCAATCATATATTTCGATCTTACATAACATACTAAAACAATCTTTATTCCGTATTTTGCCGATTTATTAGGAATATACATACATACGGATTGGACAACGTCCCCTGAACGCCAAAAGTTGTTCATCTATTGTCACGTACGATCCTGGCTTATATAGATCTCTACACTGCTTGATAAAAATTTCCCAAATATATCGGATAGGCGCAAACTTATCTGTTTTTTTTCTGTCGCCTCGAGTGCTACAATCATCGAAATGTAGACACTTGACAAGGAACTCAAATCGTTTACAGCTCATTGCAGCTAAATTTTGGGATCCACAAATAGTAGGGTCAAACAGTTCAACAGTTGACAAGTAACTATTTTTTAACGCACCACTCATGATAAATATACCGATAAGAACAGGAAGCTCTTCTATCGTTACCTGTGATGTAGTGGTATTCTGAAGTGTATACTTGGTAGCTGCTTGGTCAATATATTCATTAGTGCGTAAGAGTACTTCATCCCTCAATTCTGTAGTAAAAAACAGTTCAAAACACTTCAAGGGATCTACTATACCCTTTGCTCCTTCTTTTGGCCCTGGCATAATATGAACTATGTTTCTCGAAGGAGTTCTGTTCGATACTTTTGTTGTCGAAGACGGTTCGGAAGACCATATATATTTGTTCTTACCCCTTCTAATCGATGCCGATGGCGTAATTATCCAGTTCTCACAAGCCAATTCATGAACATGAGTCGGTGTGGATTGTATATTGACATCATTTTCATTAGATACATCAATATACTGCATGTCATCGTCGAAATCATCGACGTAAGTGGGATCAGCCACACTATAATCTGAATCGATATCTACACCCAAATCGTCATCAAGTTCACTTCCATCAAGCGATATCTCCTCCAGCCATTTGAGTAACTGCACATCAGGAGGAGCCATCTCTAAAAACCATAAAAATTATGCAAAAACTCAAAATTTTAGCAAAAAAAAACAAAACAAATGCGCAAACGAATATGTAAAAAAAAGTACCCATATTGGTAAACTTCGCCTCAGAGGCGACACACGTATCTATATATCGGGTGATTTTTTAAGAGCTTGATAACTTTTTTTTAAAAAAAAAACGTATAAAATTTGCAAAATCTCATCGGTTCTTTATTTGAAACGTTAGATTGGTTCATGACATTTACTTTTTGAAGATAATTTCATTTAAATGTTGACCGCGGCTGCGTCTTAGGTGGTCCATTCGGAAAGTCCAATTTTGGGCAACTTTTTCGAGCATTTCGGCCGGAATAGCCCGAATTTCTTCGGAAGTGTTGTCTTCCAAAGCTGGAATAGTTGCTGGCTTATTTCTGTAGACTTTAGACTTGACGTAGCCCCACAAAAATAGTCTAAAGGCGTTAAATCGCATGATCTTGGTGGTTAACTTACGGGTCCATTTCTTGAGATGAATTGTTCTCCGAAGTTTTCCCTCAAAATGGCCATAGAATCGCGAGCTTGTGGCATGTAGCGCCATCTTGTTGAAACCACATGTCAACCAAGTTCAGTTCTTCCATTTTGGCAACAAAAAGTTTGTTAGCATCGAACGATAGCGATCGCCATTCACCGTAACGTTGCGTCCAACAGCATCTTTGAAAAATACGGTCCAATGATTCCACCAGCGTACAAACCACACCAAACAGTGCATTTTTCGGGATGCATGGGCAGTTCTTGAACGGCTTCTGGTTGCTCTTCACCCCAAATGCGGCAATTTTGCTTATTTACGTAGCTACGTCAAGTCTAAAGTCTACAGAAATAAGCCAGCAACTATTCCAGCTTTGGAAGACAACATTTCCGAAGAAATTCGGGCTATTCCGGCCGAAATGCTCGAAAAAGTTGCCCAAAATTGGACTTTCGAATGGACCACCTAAGACGCAGCCGCGGTCAACATTTAAATGAAATTATCTTCAAAAAGTAAATGTCATGAACCAATCTAACGTTTCAAATAAAGAACCGATGAGATTTTGCAAATTTTATGCGTTTTTTTTTTTTAAAAAAGTTATCAAGCTCTTAAAAAATCACCCGATATAACCAACGCAACGCAGCAAAACAAAATACGTCTGTGCCCAAGCTCGTACAACACTCAACTGAGTTGGCACGAGCGCACGCCTTAATACGAATGAACGATCAGGAAATATTGCAAAAAAAAAAAACTTCTTCGCCTCACAGGCGGTGTTTACCATTCTAGGGTTAACAATATCTATATATTTGCTGCTTCTGATGATATTGCTGCTGCTGCTACTTCCAATTCAGTTCCGATTTCCAATGCTATAAAAATATACGAAGTAATTATTTGCAAAATGTTGTTAAAAAATCACATAAAATTAAGGTGCGTGAACCTTCTTGTTGTACGAGCACGAATGACATGTGTCTTTCAATCTTTTTTTTATTACCCGTTTTGGGATTTTCTTTTGGCACTATTGACAATTATGTTTTCTCATTCGCACTTATTCAAATAAATGAAGAAATGAAAGAACCTTTTTTTCATCGCATTTAGGTAAACAAAAAATAACCCGAAAATGTGGGTTGGTGTTAGTGCATAGAGAAAAAATGTGTAGTTGTATTGAAATATTTGAGAAAAGTGGTTTGCGGTGGCTGGCAGGGCAATTAGATACATGTGCATTAGGGTGATTCAAAAAAAATTTTTTTTTTTTCAATTGGTACTCGCAAAAATAGGTTCCTAGACACCTCTAAAAAAGCCTCTCCAAATATGAGTTTTTAATTGTAACGGGAAGGTCCTCCGCCTAACGGTTTTCTATTTTTTCTTATTATCAGATAGAAAAATTTATATCTCGCTTCCAACTACTTGAAAAAATATTTTGTTAATTAGGTTTTGTAGGAAATTGAATGCTCTAAAATATGGTCTCTTATGATTTTTTCGTAAATCCAACCGTTTAAAAGATATTAACGGTTGAAATTCGACTATTTTTGGGAAATTTTTTTATTTCTTAAAAATTTTATAACTCAATGAAAAAAAATTATTATTCCTTTAAACTCATATTTTCCGTTATTTAGGGAGAAAGCGGTTTTCGACATCAGTTTCCTTTAATGGTATCGACGTAAATCCACTTTTTAGGTTTATTACTGAAAATATTTGATTTTTCCTAATTCATTTTTTAGCGGAATCAAGTAGCCTTATGAAATAGCAACAGAATTTATTTTTCTTTAATCGACGTCTCTCTTCCAGAAGCGTCTAATTTTTTTGGTACGATCCAAACAGGTAAGTTATGTGGCGACTGTGAAGGCATAATAAGGCCATGATGCAATAATTCCTCGATCTTTTTCTCAATTTCATCTTTTAGTGATAATAGATATGTATAGAATCTGGAACAAACTGAATTATTTGTAGTTATACTTATTTCTCCTTTCACTGCAGCACTGAAAATTAATTTCTCTTTAAAAAATGTATGACATTTTCTTACTAAATTATTTGGTTTCTGTTTTTGGGCATTTGTCATATGCGACGTTCAAGTATTTATATTAGTTCCTGCTTAGGAGATTTGCTATTGTTGATTATTATTGTTGTGAAATCCGCAAGGTCGTATCTTGAATAGTTTTCGGATGACAGCGTTCTAAAGAGCGATCGTTTGCTGGTACAAACAGATATAAGTGAAACTTTAAACGCATTTTTCTCGAAACGAAATTTTTCAAAACTGCTGACATCATAACTTAACGAGAAATTAACCGATCAAAAATATAGGAAATATCTTTAAATTTAATAAACTTTTCGAATTTTTTGTTTCATTCGGTTGGAATCATATCAGCAGTTGGTGCACCTTCTTTTTGGCACCACAGAATATAAAAAAAAAAATCTTTAAATATAGCTGAAAATATACCTTATTACTTTCAAAGAGAAACATTCAATCGAGTACTTTCTTTTAAAATAATTCACGAAAATCGCCTAATTTTTCATGCGTTACACTGGTATAGCCCCTTAAATACCCATTTCCCAAAATTCCATGAAATGAGTCAATGATAACAATAACATTGTTTTAATTTTGATGGATTCAATATCGAATATATTTATATAAAGATGGCTTCATTGTAATTATTTTCGAATTGTGGATAAGTATTTAAATATTCACCTAGATATTGGTCATATTCAAATTTTTTTGTTTCAGCATTCTGTTCTGCTGTATTATCATTGTTTTGATTGCATTCCTTACTTTCAAGGGTGCAAAATATGATAATTTCTTTGAAATTTGTTAGTATGTTGTGTAAGAAAGGAAGTCGGTTAAGGTCGGTTTCCTAAATTTTTGTTATCATTTCTCGGATTAATCATATATTTAACGGATTTTAAAGTATAAAGTATAAACTTCCAAGGGAGCTGGATCTGGAAAAGGTTTGGGAGCAAATGGTTTTGATGGTGGTCTAGTTTCATAATTTTTAACTGCGCCAAATAAGTTCGAAACTTGGCTTGATTGTTAAACGGTTGAAAGAAGTATTAATGTTTGTTTGTCGTATTTGTGGTAAATAGACTATCTGCAAATAAAGTTGTGGTGCAAACATGTGATGTAATTTCCAAGGGAAGTGATTGCAGGTTTTTTTTTCAGTAATATTATTATTGGTAAATGGTACTCAAGCCTGAGGCATCACTGAAGGGCATGAAGAAAATATAAATAATAGGAAATAGAAAAATATTCCATAATGACAAAATGGCGAGGTACGACCTTTAACAAATGTGTTTAGTGCTTTACCTCTGTACGTACTGTGCTTTGTTCTGGATTTCCTCGTTCACACGTTTCAGCTTAGCGGACGCGGTGTTGGTTTTCATGCTCCGCACGTGAATGAACTATGAGGTTGTATTTAAATTGCGTGGAGTTAAATGATATAAATGATAAGGATATCTGCGCACCTACTTGACCATACCTGTATTCGGAACACAATACTATCTTGGTGCTGTGGAATAAAAATAGTTAGACCCTTTAATTTAAATTACGTGCCAAAATTTTATTTCTATGTTGGTCTGACTATCAGTGGCGTCTATGCTAAATGTCACATACAAATAAACTTAAGTGTTTATTATACGCTTGTCTTTCTGAAGTATATAAAGTTTTTTACAATTAGGGTTTTCACAAGTCTCATAAAGTTATAAGTTATAACGATTCGAAAACATAGCATTGAGAATTGTAAATGCGTAAACTCATTTTTGTATGAAATCCAACACAATTTTTTTAAACAAGTGTAAAAATTAATAATTTTACGATTTTACGATGCTTTACGACGGGTTGTGAGTACCCCAAATGAGTAAAATTGTTAAACAATGAAGTTCCATTAAGTTTTGTATGCGGAATCAAATTTCAATCGCTACGCTCATTGATAATTGTTTGACGGGAGTAAGTGTTTTTGATTGGTACAAATTATTCAAAGATGGTCGCGAACGAGTTGACGACGAACAATGTCCAGGAATGCCATCAGCATCAACTGATCAACACGTCAATAAAATAAAAGGATTGATACTAGAGAATTGCTGATCTACAGTCACAGATCTTACCGACATCCTTGGAATATCGGAAGGCTCAGTGAGAAACATTTTAAAAGATCTTTTGAGTCTAAGAAAAGTGAAACTACAATTTTCTCCAAAATATTTTTTTTTTTCGACAATCAGCTTCGCGTTAGCGTCTGTGAAATATAATAATGCTTTTCGACTAACAGGTTGTCATGAAACTTATTATTTTTGACGATGGGTTTTGATCTATACGACCCTATAAACCGACAATCAATCAGCCGAATGTCAAAATTCAAAGTTATGTTGACAGTTTTCCGAATTCCTTTCAAAAGATCAAACTGTCAAGAAAGAATACTATTTGAGTGTTACGCGTTTGTGTGAAACTATTCGTAAAAAGAGGTCGAAATTATGAGACAACTCTTGGCTTTTCCGGGGAAGCCGTTTTGTGTCAATTGAAGACATTGAACATGAATTGCTTCGCGCATTGAATGCTATTCCGGAAACTGATTTTAACAACTGTTTCGGAGATTTGAAAAATGTTAGTACAAGTTCATTGCAGCTAAGGGGTATTACTTTCAGGATGAAAGCATACATTTTGAAGAATTTTAAAATTACAGACAAATTCTTACTATTTTTTGTTCACAGACATTTCAGACCTAAAAGCAAATGTACTTTCGCATACTGCAAAGATCAAAGTAGGGATATACTTTCAGAGCATATTGGCAGAACTTATATCAAACAAGTAAAGAAAGGCTGAGATCGAATATTTTCGGATATATGAATCGAAGCCAGCAGGTATTGGCAAAGCTTTATATAAAACGAGTAAGGAAGATTTAAGTTTGGGTATGACCGAAAATTTCATACTCACGCAATGATTACAGCCAGGAAAGTACCTTCATGTACATGGGGCTTGTTAGTTATATAGGGTCGAAGGCGAGTTCCCACCCGATTTTATTCAGGGAACTATTGACAACCGATTAAGCCCATTTTTGACACGCAGATGTCCAACTATCAGGAAAGGATTATCCCTCCATTTCAATTATATATCCCACACATTGACCGATATTTGCGGCAAAAATTCAACTATCCATATATTGAGTACCTATGGGGTGGGAAAATGATTTAAGAAATTTTTGGCCACAAGGTGGAATGCTCTAAACGAATTATTCGAGCAAAGTTTCATCCTGTTATATTAAGCTTATTAATTTGTACACTCCGAAGGAAAGAATCAGTTAGAATTTGACACCAGACCTTTTTGGAGGGCCGGGAAGAGGTCGCTGATGAAGATCGGAAGACTGAGCAAATCTAAAGTGTAAACCATGCTCATTGTCTTTTCTGACGTCAAAGGCATCGTTCACCATAAATTTGCTCCTCCTGGACAAACAGTCAACGCCACGTTTACATACGTGGAAGCCCTTAAGAGATTCAAACGAAGGGTCAATCGGTCCAACAAGACATCACAGCCGACTGGAAATTGCACTACGACAACGCCCTTGCACACATCGTCTTTCTTGTGAACAGCTCCCTAACCAAAGCCGGCATCTAAACTCTTCCACATCCGTCCTACAGCTCAGATGTGCCCCTGGCCTTTTTTGTTTCCTTGCTTGAAAAGGCTGATGAAAGTCAAGCATTTTAAGACGACAGAGGGGATCCAACCAGCTTGCACCTCGGCTCTCAAGGCCATTTCGGAGAATGCCTTCCGTGATGCCTTCAATGCTTAGAAATCGCGCTGGCAACGCTGCATCGTCGCAGAAGGAGCCTATTTTAAAAGTTTTTAAAGAATTCTAACGATTGGATCAAACTTTTTTTCTGAAATCGACTCAGTCCTATTACTTTCCGGACAAACACTGTATATATAAAATGGCTAGATTGCGATGCTCTGGTTGATATTTTATATGTTAAGTTATTTCCCTAGCGTAGTTAGTACTCGCACTTAGTCTTTTCTTAATTGTTTTCAATCTTGTTTTTATAATATTATGGTAGTAAATCAAAACAAATTCAAGATTTAATATATATATGTATTTAGGGATACCATATTCCCTGATTTTGACCTTCGGCACTGATTCCTTGATTTTCATGAAAAATGCACTGAATCGGCGATTTTTTTTTAATTATTATTTTTTTTTTTTGAGCGTGTGCGCGAAAAAATGTACCGATGATATAGTATATCAGATAAGTTTTTTGCTCAATTGTTTTTCGAAGTCTTGATAATAGTTCAGTATTTGTTGTCTATCCCTGGTCACAACGCTAATTGCGAGCGTATTTTTTTCTTAATCAATACACAGTGGAGTAACGAGCGTAACCGCCTCTCAGTTGAGACCGTTAAAAATATTGTACTTGTTCAATATAACTTTAAAGAAATGAATTGTAAGGATTTTCACAAGTATTTTTCCAGCTATAAAAATTTATTTTTTTGCAACATATGCAGCGGGACTGATTTTGACTGAGACCGATACGGTAACCCTATATATAATATAAACGGGATGACGCTGCGACGGAAGCAGTGTAGCTGTTTCGAGATTCGTGCAAAAAAGAGGTTAGCTGGTTGTCGGACAGTCGATTTTTTTGTTGGGTGGTGTAGAGTTATGGTGTGTAGTATCCTGTATGTAATGTGGTGTATGTCCTGTGTATTAGTGTGTGGTGTCTTTATGTGAATCGCGTTGGTGCGGTGTATTGTCGTTCAGTGTCGTGCGTTGAGGAGAAAGCGTAACTCATCTACCCACACATGGTTACTTTCAGTGTAACCATTCACATACGCAGTCCCTGCGATTCAGAAAGTTTGAAAAGCTGAAAGGCCTTGTTACACGTAACGAGTACAGTGGCGAGACAGTGACTCGGCCGAGTGCTCGTTTTGTTTAAACAGTAAGGCGAGTAATGAACCGAGTCAGTGGGCGAGTGTAGTGGCGAGAGAGTCACTAGAATCACATTTTGTTTACTAGGCCGAGTGCTCCTTTTTTCTTCACTCTTTTGCCCCTTCTGAGCTAATCACTGACTCGCTCGTTGCATGTGAACACGCGTTCGGTCTTCACTCGCCACTCGGTCGATTTTTATGTTGTTTATTTAGTTTCAATTGCATTTTGCATTGTGAAAGAATTCAAAATCCCACAACTCTTTTATGAGATGCGGTAGAATTTCATTAAAAACTCTTTTAAAATGTCTTTATCTACCAAACATTGTAAATAAAACTTTGAAAAACTTCACTGTCTAACTAGATGAACAAAATACGTGTAAACCTCGACCCGCCAAAGCAACTCTCTCGACCGAGTATCATACTCGGCCAGAATACTGTCTCGCCACTGTACTCGGTACGTGTAACAAGGCCATAACTCGTACCAAAATATTGGTTGTCAAAAAAGTCTTGCGGTATTTTTGCTAGTTGGCGCTGAAAGCGCGTAGTTCTAGTTTTATTCGTCGCATCGGGTCATGCTTTACCTTTTTGGAAAGCACATTTCACGCGCTAACACGTGTTTGATTGATTGTTGTTTCCTTTAAGTAGTTCGTGAGTTATAGCGTCGCAAACATGGAGCAAAATATAGAGAAAATATGGCACATTTTACAGTACTACTACGATAAAGGCAAAAATGCATCTCAAGCCGCCAATAAAATTTGTGCAGTTTATGGACCCGATACAGTTTCCATTTCCACCGCACAACGATGGTTTCAACGTTTTCGTTCTGGTGTAGAGGTGGTCAAAGATGCGCCACGCTCCGGAAGGCCTGTCGTCGAAAATTGCGATAAAATCGCTGAATTGGTCGAAAAAGACCGGCATAGTAGCAGCCGTAGCATCGGTCAAGAGCTGGGCATGAGTCATCAAAAATTCATTTAAATTTCAAAAAAAAAAAAATTCAATAAAAATACTGCAAAACTTTTTGACAAACTATTATATTACGCACGCCCCAATCCCTTATGCCTATTTCAAGAGCTATTTTTACATTTGGATAATTTATTTTACCTAAAGCTACGATTTCTGCTTTCTTTTCCACCACCATGTTCAACTTTTCTTGTTTTCACATCTTATTCAAAATAAAATACCGCAAATACGAGTACTGTAATAAACACGTGAGTTTTAGGTTTGTTCGAGCGGAGGAATAAAAATGCCAATGATGTTGTTTCTATGACATTATATTTTATTCTCTGATGTTTCAAGTTATGTTCTGCTTATATAACTACTAAAGTGATTACAATTTTCTTAATCTATTTCTTTGTTTTGTTTATTTTCTTATGAAATACAATATTTGTAAAATGTAATCTTATTTTCTATTGAATGCAAACAAACATGACTGTGGGTTTACCCGATAATGTTTGGGTTATCATTATAGTCAAACATAAGGACCAAAACATGTTTGTATGCATTTGCATTATGAATACAATATTTGTAAAATGTAATCTTATTTTCTATTGAATGCAAACAAACATGACTGTGGGTTTACCCGATAATGTTTAAGTTATCATTATAGTCAAACATAAGGACCAAAACATGTTTGTATACATTTGCATTATGTTCTTTATCTCTACTTGTTATCTTATATTTTTGTAATGTTTACTTGTTTTTCTTTAATCTTTTATTTTGTCCAATTTATAGTATTTTGTTGTGTGGTGTCTGGTTGGGATGATAGTGTACACATAACTCCTCCCTCCCTTAATGGAAAACTCTCCTGAGTTTGAATAGTATTGTTTTTCATTTTTTTAATTTTACAAGATATTAAAATTATTATTATAATCACAATAATACTTAAAATTGATATTCCAATATGAGAGATATTTTTGTGATATTTTAATTCATTAATTTCTTTTAAATTTTCTTCGTTTTTAAATACAAGGTCGTTAATTGTAATTTTGTTAGTGAAATTGTGAGTATCATAGTTTGGATAATAGAATCTCTGATTGTATGAAATTTTAGTATTTGAGAATGTTTGGTATAGGGTCTTAATAGTGCAGTTATTATAATGAATCAATGTAGTGTTTTTCAACTTAATTTTTCTGTTGTCGCAGTTCTGGTTTAGTTCTATGCCATTTGCATTTTTTATTAAAATAGTTTCTTCATCAATTTGTAAAATTTCTGTAATGCTATTTTTGATAAGTTCACAATTTAATAAGTAGATGCAATGTTTAGAAATTTGTAGTTCATTGAGTGTTTTAGCTTCTTCGAATTTATAAGTGACATTTTTGTATTCAAAAACATTTTCGATTTCTGCTGTTATTTCTTTACCTGCTGTGTTTGGTATAGGAATAATAGTTTTTAATTGTACCGATTGAAATTCTTTTGGGATTTTGACTACGAACATTAACAAATTTTCTTTATATTCCAAGGCGCATAATTTTATATATTGAAGTTTGTTGAGGTCTATGTTGTAATTATAAATTTCTTCATTTGTTAAAATGCTTGGGTGAAAAATACCATTTTTTGCTGAAATAATGTTTTCCTGAATCTGGTTTACTGCGTCTTTGAGAATGTTTATCTTTATTGTTTGTTCATGAAGAATCAATATTATGTCTGTTCTCTCTTGATACACTAAAGAATTATTTCTTTCTTCAATAATTTGTTTTAATTTTGTAAACGTGTTCGAAAAGAAATTATTAATTTTTATTTGGTGGTCGAGAGCTGTAATTGAATTATGTAAATTTTCATCTACTTTCTTAAGGTGATTTTCAATATCTATTCTATCTCCATCATCCATCGTTCCAAATAGAAATTTATGTACAGAACCTATACCGTTAATTAACCCTCTCTTTTTTCTACTAACTTCTTTTCTTGGGATTAATGTTTTGATTTTACCTCTCAAGATTTCAATTTCATTAGATAGGGTGTAGTAATGTAAATGTGAATATGTTTGCGAGATTTTTGTTATATTATTTAGTATGTAAAGAATTTCGCGAGGGTCAATTATGTGAATTACGAGGTCAGATGATGTAACAATCTGTTTAGTGTTGGTGATAATTTCTGCGTATCCATTGTCGGTATGTATTTCATGTACTTCCAGTTTGGCTGCATTGCTAATTATTACAATTGCTATCATCAATGTTATTTTGAAGATGTATTTGACCTAAAAATTTGTTTGGACGTTTAATATTTGTCGGGTGAATATTATCTAATGGTAATTTTCTATACCTTGGTTCGTATTTGTGCCGAACTGCTTTATAATTTTTTACGTAACCTTCTTTTTGAGTGTTATTAAACTCTTCTCTATTTCTATTTAGTTTTCCTATGCATTTTTCTTTAGTCTTCTGAATAGTGTCTTTAATCAAATTCTTATCAGTTTTTCCATTTATAACCTCAAGAGGTGTGGCTTTAATTGTAGAATGATAAGATTTGTTATACCATTCTATGCTTTGAAATACTTTTTCCGCTGTCGAAAGGCTTGGTTTTTCAATTTCTAGGACTCTAATTCTTTCGGATAGAGTATTATGAAATCTTTCGATATCTGAATTCCCAGTATGACTGTTTGGTTTTGTAAAATGAACTTCTATTTCTTCTTTCCTAAAAAAATCTTTTATGTTAATTGAGTTGAATTCATTATCTAATATTAACATTCTGGGTCTACCTTTGATAGAAAAGAATAATCTAAGCTTTTCTATAATAGTTATACTGTTTCTATCTTCTAGCTGAAATGCCATAGCAAATTTCGCAAATTTGTCTATAAAAGTAAGGAAGTAACATTTCTTATTTATGTATATATCCGCGTGAACTATTTCATTTATATCTGATGGTGTTTTCGTTAATTGAAATTTTGGTTTTAAAGGTTTTCTATCATATTTTGCTCTATTGCAAACGTCGCAATTATTTATATATTTTTGAATCAAAACTTTCAAATTTTTCCAGTATATTAGTTTTTTCAATTTTTCATAATTTTCGTTAATACCTGCATGGCCTGTTTCATTTTTATGATATTGAGCAATTTGTTTATAAACTTGTTCTTCATTTTTCATATCTTTAGCATGGAATTCACATCTAAAAAACTTTACATGTCTATTAAATATTTGAATAAGCTTTTGCTGAACTATATTGTACTGATTATCGGTTAAATAAGAAAAAATACCTACTTTTCCACTATTTATGTGCTTACGGCAAAGATCTATGAAATTATTATTTTTTATATCTTCTGCGCTAATAAAAATTTTCTTCGTGTTGCCTAGTTCTTCAGATTCCATAATTTTCTTGTTTGTTAAAATGATTTGTGTATTGAAGCGATTTACAATAGTGTGTAAAATTGGAAAATGATCATTTAGTTCCTCCTCTTGAGAGTGGATTGTAGCATTTGTGCTTATGTTGTCTTCTTCCAATGAATGAATCTCGCCTGTGTTACTATCTATTCTACTTAGAAAATCGGCTACGTTATTTTCCTTTCCTTTCACGTAATTTATATTAATATTGTATTCACCTAGTTTAATTAACCATCTTTGCAATCTTGGGTTAATGTCTTTTCCCTTGTTTTTTATTTGGAGCCACTTAAGTGGTTGGTGATCGGTTAAGAGATCGAATGCTCTGCCATAAATGTATGGTCTATAATATGTCACTGCCCAGACAATAGCTAGTAGTTCTTTTCTGTAGTGGAATAACTTCTTTCGTGTTTGTTAAGTGTTCGACTAGCATAGCTTATAGGATGACTGTCCTGGGTTAATACTGCGCCAATTGCAAAGTCACTTGCATCAGTTGAAATGCCAAATTTTTTGTTAAAGTCTGGATATTTCAATATTGGTGGGCTTACTAATAGATTTTTAAGTTTTTCAAAGGATGATATGTACTGAGGATCGCGAGTGTTTATTTTAATATCCTTTTTTAAATATTTTGTTAAACCATGTGCTACTTTAGCGTAATCTCTTACAAATTTTCTATAATAACCTGTTATACCTAGGAATGATTTAATTTGCTTTGGTGTAGTAGGCAACTTTAGTTTTTGTATGTTTTCGATTTTGCTTAAATTTGGTTGTATCCCTTCTGTTGTTAAAGTGTGACCTAGAAATTCAGTTGTTTTCGCGAAAAATTTGCATTTATCTACCTGAATCTTTAAATTATGTTTTCTTAATGCTGAAAATATTTTGATGATATTTGGGTATGTTCTTCAATACTTGAACTAAAAATTAAGATGTCGTCTAAATAAACTACACATATCTTGTTGATATATTCCCTAAGAACTGAATTCATTAAACGTTGGAAAGTTGCTGGTGCATTCTTTAGTCCGAACGGCATTCTTATAAATTCAAAGTGTCCTTGGGGTGTAGAGAAAGCTGTTTTTGGTCTATCTTCTTCTTTTATTAATACTTGATGAAAGCCTTTTGCAAGATCTAATGTTGTAAAATACTGAGCTCTTCCAAGTTTGTGAGTATTGTTTCTATATGGGGTATTGGAAATTTGTCATCTATAGTGACTTCGTTTAGCTTCCTGTAGTCAATAACTATTCTCCATTTTTTCTTCATTGAATTGTCTTGCTTTTTTCGGTACAATCCAAAGAGGCGAGTTGTAATGGGGAATTACTTTCTTTAATTATACCTTGGCGCAACATCTCGTTCATCTGTCTAATAATTTCTTCTTCATGAATTTGGGGATATCTATAAATTTTATTATAAGTTGGTCTACTTGTTTTTGTAACTATTTCATGCTGAATTTCATGAGTATGAGAAAGGTTTTTACCTTCTTGGAAAAATAAATCGCTATTTGCTTTTAGAATGTATTCTAATTTTTGCTTTTCTTCTTCATTCATGTCACTATTTGATAAAATATCTAGCAAATTCCTCTTTACATTCTGTAAGTATATTAATATCTTCGTAATTGTAAGGGCATGAGTTTATAAATTTAATTTTATTGCCGTTTATTTCTACATACTCCTTTTCTAAGTTAATTATTGCTTTAATAGGTTTTAAAATATTTTGTCCTATTATTGCATCAAAGTTTTTATTTTTATGTTGGTTAGTTTCCAATGTATATAACTTTTTCATTGAATTCGTTTGGGGTTGGGTGACTAACTCTTTATTTAGGGAAAAATTTTCCTTAATGGTGCTAAAGTGTATTGGTTTATCAAGCTCAATGCATTCATAATCTTTTAACACATTATATTTCAATAATGATGTTGTAGACCCTGTGTCAATAAGACATTTAATTTTGGAATTTTTATGGTCACTTCTATTATCGGTAACGATTGTTTTGGGCTGGCAACCGAAAATTTGCTTGTTCTTGAACGTGATCTATTTCCATCGGTTCGGGGTTTTGTCTCCTTTGGACTGAATTATATCTTCTAGATTGTTGTGAATTATTTTGCCTACTTTGTCCAAAGCTAAATTGTTGATAATTGTCATTTTGGTTAGAATTGTTACGAAATTGTCTCTGCTGATTTTGTCCAAATTGAAAATTATTGGAATTTTGCGTATACTGTCTATTATTGAAATTGCCAAAATTGTGAGCCAAAGAATTTCTATTTGAAAATTTTCTATAATTATTTTTTTGAAAATTGTTTTGTCTTTTATCAAATTGTATTAGCAAACCTATCTCTCTAAGAACGCTAAAAGCCTCTCTAATGGTGCTTATTTTTCTACTAATCACTATACTGCTTAAGTTGGGGTGTATCCCATTTAAAAATGTTTTTAGAATTAAACTTTCGTTGTTAATTGGAGAAAATTGTGTAGACTTTATCCTATCGAATTCATGTTTTAAATTTAGTTTATCTAAAATATCCTTTAAATTTTGAAAATACGTTATAGTTTCGTAGTACAATCGCCTGATTGTAGAGGGTGTGGTATGACTCCTTTACTCCAAAATTCTTTATGAGTTCTTCTCTCATTTGCTGCCATGTTGGTGTAGGTCCCAAAGGCCGGATGACACTTGCTGCTTCTCCTTTAATTTTTGTTTTGACGTGTCGCTGCGTTACAAATTCCAACATTGATGGGTTGGGGTTGAATAAAGGAAGGATCATGTCAACTTCCCTGATGAATGATGATAAATCTCTGCCGTCAAAGTCCATGATTCTTGAAGCTTCCTTCAAAATTTGCGATCCTGTCATCTGAAGTGGTTGCTGCTCGCCTGGATTCATTGCTGATGTATCCTCTTTTATTACAACTGAACTTGTTGTTGTTGCTTTGTATGGTGCACTTCGCTCTTTCTGCGTCTTCTGTGTGTGGGGCATTAATCTTTAATCCCACTCTTCCTGGTAATGTTGATGGGCGGAATGAAGCTATTCTTCGCCTTCACAAATTGTAGTCCTCGGAGTCGCTCTCCGACGTTCCAGATAACTTGTGTAGAAACTTAAATTTCTTAAACTTGGCTATCTGTGCCGATCGACTTATATATTTGTATATATAAGAGATCTTTTTAAAATGGGAGCTAATCTTAAGATTTGCTTCCCGTTGCTAAAGCTTACGAAACTTAAAAACTTCAGTTTTTAGTATCGCTCAACTTTGCAGTTTGTTTTTACCGACTGCGCCAGTTTTAGGTTTGTTCGAGCGGAGGAATAAAAATGCCAATGATGTTGTTTCTATGACATTATATTTTATTCTCTGATGTTTCAAGTTATGTTCTGCTTATATAACTACTAAAGTGATTACAATTTTCTTAATCTATTTCTTTGTTTTGTTTATTTTCTTATGAAATACAATAATACAATATTTGTAAAATGTAATCTTATTTTTCTATTGAATGCAAACAAACATGACTGTGGGTTTACCGATAATGTTTGGGTTATCATTATAGTCAAACATAGGACCAAAACATGTTTGTATGCATTTGCATTATGAATACAATATTTGTAAAATGTAATCTTATTTTCTATTGAATGCAAACAAACATGACTGTGGGGTTTACCGATAATGTTTGGGTTATCATTATAGTCAAACATAAGGACCAAAACATGTTTGTATACATTTGCATTATGTTCTTTATCTCTACTTGTTATCTTATATTTTTTGTAATGTTTACTTGTTTTTCTTTAATCTTTTATTTTGTCCAATTTATAGTATTTTGTTGTGTGGTGTCTGGTTGGGATGATAGTGTACACATAACTCGTGCGGAGACTAACGGTTTTAGAAATAACGGTAAAATAATGTAGTCACATGACAAAAAAGCCAAATAAGGCAAATAGTGAAATTTGAACAAATAGTGACAGTTCAAAATAAGAATATTAGAAAATTTCAACTGCTGTTCGGATTAACATAAACAAGACGAAGTACGTGAATATTAGTAGGAAAAACATATACAATGACACACACCTCATGATTAATAACAATCCAATCGAAAGAGTTAAAAATTTGAAGTACAAATTACAAAACATATTATGTAGCCATGACCTCAACATCACAACCAAAATACGTTTTTTAAAATGTTATGTTTGGTCAGTGCTTCTCTATGCGATGGAAACATGGACTCTAAAAATCGCAGATATGAACACGCAAGAGTCTTTCGAGCTATGGCTTATTAGAAGAATCCTAAAAATTCCATGGACAGATCGAGTTACAAACAGTGAAGTTTTGAGAAGAGTGAACCGCAATAGAGAGTTGTTAAGGACTATAAAACAAAGAAAAGCAGCCTACCTAGGACATATTATGAGGCACTCTAAGTATGAGCTCCTACAAATAATTATCCAAGGAAAAATTGAAGGAAAACGGGGTATTGGCCGCAAAGAACTTTCGTGGCTTCGAAACATTCGACAATGGACAGGAATCCAGAACATTGGCAACCTTATAGATGTGGCGAGAGATAGAGAGAAATATGCTGCGATAATTCAAAATCTGTGATATTTTTTATTTTTTTCTTTCAATATGCAACATATAGTATATGTATATTTAACATGTAAACAATACATTATTATATTAATATTAAGCTTATTAACATAGTACATATTATTAAATGTTATATGATCACCAATATTTGAATACGAATTGGCAAATAAAGAAGAAGAAGAAGTTAATAACTTTAAAATTTCAGCTGAGTAATTTTTCATGGATTCTATAGCTCTCTCTATTTCGCCTTTCGTAATATAATTGCCAGTTGGTCTGTGATGAAGATGAAGATTCTGGTTCAATCTACTGTCATCCGAAAAAGCGTTTTCAATACATTTTTTCCATATACTTTTCTTTTCATTTATATCAAATACCACCTGATTGTTTTCATTCATGAGGATTCAGGGCGGAGTTTTACGATGAATACCTGCGGCTTCTTTCAATTTTTTGTGTAAATGGAAGGTATCATTTAAAAATTGTGGTCTTTCAATTTCTTGGCATTCGTTGTTTATCCAGTTTGTTTTTGCATTAAGGATCATCTTCCTTATTTTCTTATTCAGCGTTCTATACATGTCAGTGTTTTTATTTTTATATTCCCGGCGTTTACTTATTAGTTTTAATATGTCATCTGTCATCCAATTATTTTTATTTTTATTATTTTCTTTCTTTTTTATTCCAAGAGAGTTTTTTGCTGTAGTACAAATTATCTCTTTTAAGTCGCTCCATATACTTTCCGCACTTCCTGATGGGATATCATTTATTTTTTCATTGATTTCACTTTCAAATAGACGTTTCACACTTTCGTCTCGCAACTTATCAACATTTAGCTTAAATTGAGGCTTACTTTTTTTAATTACGGCTAGCCTAATACGCAATTTTGCCAGTAGCAAGTTGTGATCAGAAGGTACATCCGCTCCTGGATATGTATTGACTTTCTTATTGAGGAACAGAAGCGATTATTTATCAGAATGTAATCTATTTGATTTCTGATGATATTATCAGAGGTGTCCGAAGGAGATTTCCATATATAAAGTCTTCTGGGAGGCAGGCTAAATAAGGTGTTCGAAATTATTAATTTGTGTTCTTGACAAAATTGAATTAGTCGATCTCCTCTCTCATTTCTTTCACCTAAGCCGTATTGGCCTGCAACTCCTTCGACTTTTTCTCTTCCAACTTTTGCCTTAAAATCGCCTTAAATTATATTTATTTCGTATGGTTTTGTTAATCGCATAAGTTCGTCTAGTTCATCATAGAAAGTTTCTATTTCGTCATCACTTTTGTCGGTTGATTTATGCCTATCTAAACGTGCATAAGGACTACGAAATTAAAAATAAAGATATAGTGGTTACAAAACTAGTCAATGAAGGACTACTCACTAAATATCGCAAAGCTTCCATAATCTTTGAGGGACGTATTGTATCAGTAATGTAAACACGTTGATTCTCCAGTCGCTTACCTAAGTGAATTCGTATCATATAAGCCCCATCAAAGGACCTCGATCGAGATGTCACAATATTGTTAACAAAAAATGGGTGTATTAACAACAGCACCTGTGAGCAATCTCTGCGCTTGATACCTCAATAGACGGATAAATGGCACTTTAGGAGCTATTATCCGGTTATAATTAGTTTTTTTTTTTAATGCAAGAGTGATGCAATGCACGTTTTTACATTGCAACATTTTGCTGCATCATTCTGTTCGTTGTCCAGTCTCTGCGGCGAGCAGCACCAACCCGACACTTGTCTATGTTGCAAGCGACTGTGTTGGCGTATGCTGATTCGGCTTGCCGGATATATCAGCAGACCCTTATGTGCCCAGCTTTTAGGTTCAATTACAGTTCAATAATATTTTTCACGCAGTCTTCGACTATCTCTTTCATTAAGCGGAAGTGTTTTCTTAACTGCGGTTTTTCTTTTGTACTTTACGCTTTATTTTCATAATCCTCGTTGCATATAAGTGCACGTGCTTTCCTTTTGTTTTGATCGTACGGTTACTCGGGTAAAAAATAGTGCATATTAGTGAATATTTTATTTATTATGGCCCAGAGCCTTTTAACCTCGGAAAATAGGTTTGCTTCTATCCCCAACCCCAAAAGAAAAAACTTACAAACAAACCACTGGAAAACTTTCCAGAACATCCTCAAGTTAAAAAAGACTGCCCTAAGTTTGTTCAAATATCTACAGCAGATTCGAACAAAACACATTCTAAATACTCTTGTTTCATGCACAATGAAAAGCTTAGAATTAATAAGCAAGGAATTTTTTTTTTGGATTACGTGATGAAAATCTACTCTTACTTGTTAAAAATTGGAAAATCGCTGAAAATTTCTAACCATAAAGAAATAAAATGGAATTTGCGATATTAAAGGGAAATTACACGACAATTTGAATTGCTCTAAAGATACAATTTACACTCCATTGTCAATTGTTGACAATTTAAATGGTCAGTGAGTTCCCACGACAGTCGGTTCTACCCACTGGAATTGACTCGGATTTTATCCGACCAAGGGCTGTTTTTTCGGCGATCTAACCCTATTTGGATCGGTGAGTGTTAATCTTTGTTTGTCGTCTTTGGAGCAAAACACACAATAGTGGCGTCGCCAATCAACATCCCAGTGCGACAACCGACCCAGCTGCAACAAACATCACCTACATGCCACTCCCTCACCCCCAAGATCACCCACGGACATCCGCGACAAACCCGCGTTCTTTAATTTAACTGCAATGGACTCCGGAGTAAGATCGAGGAGATAGTTGCACTTATGAATCGGGAACGCGTATCGATAACTGCGGTCCAAGAAACCAAATTAAACAGCCGCTCAGATCTTCTGAGTTGTGCCAGTTTCAACGTAATACGTAAGGATCGCGAGCGAGGTAATGGTGGAGGCCTAGCCTTCATATTGCACAACAACGTGCAGTATCGTCTAATCTAAGAAGACATCGACCGCAGGGATACTACCCTGGAATATCAGGGTATAGCTATCGGGTCAGGCAATATCGAGCTCGAAATATTTAATATATACATCTCCCCAGTTACATGTTTCCCTACAGGATATCACCCGAATATAGGCGCGCTACTTCGTGGGGAAAACCGTTTGGTACTAGGCGACTTTAACGCGCCATTTCTGCCTGTCAAACGATCGTAGTGGGATGGAGCTGGCGGAACAGATTGACGATTCGACATTTTGCACAATGAATGACGAAGCCCCCATCAGAGTTATGGGCACCTGAAATAGCTCGCTGATATTACCAGTGCTAGTGGTGGTCTGATAAATAGCATAACCTGGCGACCTATGCTAACTCTCGCATCAGACCATCTGCCCATAATTATCTCGATGGAGAAACCTCCTGTTTTTGTTTCTGGGGACAGCCGCACCTACATTAACTTTAACAAAGCTAATTGGGTCGGCTTTACAGAATTTACAGAGAGTACCTTCAACGCTCTACTTATTCCTATGGACGTATGCGTTGGCGAACGTCAATTCCGCAAGCTGATCGCCTCCTGATTTTGTTTCTGTGGACAACCGCACCTTCATTAACTTTAACAAAGCTAATTGGATCGGCTTCACAGAATTTACTGAGAGCACCTTCAACGCTTTACCTATTCCTATTCCGCAAGGTGATCGCATCAGCTACCGCTCGCCTCATCCCGGCTGGAAGAATAGCGGAAATCCGCCCCAATTTTCTAGCCGAAGCAGCCATTTTAGCTAATGAGCGCGACACCTTAGATTCGGCGTATGGTAAACCAACATAAGCGGACGAAATGGATAGAGTACTTGAAGTCCTGTAACCTCTCCACCGGTGTGAGTAAGCTTTGGGCTTCTGTCAAAGCTTTGTCAAGCCCGAAGAGATATGAAGACCGAGTTGAAGTTCAATTCAATGGTCATGCGTCTTCGGACCCGAAGAAGTTCGCGAGCTATTTTAGCCGGCAGTTCACACTGCACCCTTCGGTTGACAAAGCTAAACGATGTGTTAACCGACGGCTGCGCAAAATGCCAGACAACTGCGCGCCACTTACTTTCACCGATGAGGAGGATCAGAATGTCATCGTCATCAACAAATCTAAATCTTCTAAATCCATTGGCCCTGATAGAATCAACATGCTTATGCTAAAGCATCTAGGCTCGATGAAAGTAAGCCATCTTACCAAGGTCCTCAACCTGTCGCTGACCACTCTTCAAATACCCGATGTATGGAAAGTCGGAAGAGTGGTCGTCCGACTACTGAAACCTGGTAAGCCCGCCAACAAAGAGGAGTCCTATCGTCCGATAACTCTGCACTTGCCAGAAGTGAAGTCACTTGAGACCTTGTTACTCCCGATCTTCACTCACTACCTGAGCCTAGCCAGCTACCAGCATGGATTCCGAAAAGTGTACAGCTTGTCAAAAGCTTTTGACACAGGCAACCACACAACGCTACTGCAGGACATCGAGAAAACTACGCTTCCTCCAGGACTGAAGAGGTGGACCATGAACTACCTGAGCGGTCGTCAATCATCCGTACTATTTCGAGGTGAAACATCTAAGCTGAACTCCTATCCCCGTTACTGTTTAACTTCTACATCTCGAAACTCCCACAGCTACCAGAGGGGGTTTCCATAACCTCGTACGCAGATGGTTGCACGATATTGACGTCGGGCAATAGAATCGATGGCATGTGTTCGAAAGTAAACAACTACCTTTCCGACCTTTCTCGTTTCCTCACTGCACGGAACCTCACACTTTCCCCCACCAAATTCACAGCGACCATTTTTACGAACTAGACGAAGGAGTATAGACTTGAACTTAATATTGCAGTCGATGGCGTCAAAACTCCGACTGTCAATAACCCTTAGATTTTAGGTGTAACTTTTGATAGTCTATGCTCCTTCACTCCCCATACGACCGCGATTATCGCCAAGTTACAGAGCCGCAACAAAATCCCCATGTCACTAGCCGGCAGTTGTTGGCAGCATACAAGGCAATCGCCCGGCCGGTCCTCAATTACGCAGCACCAATATAGTCGCCTGGATGCAGTGGTACGCAGATGCGGAAACTTCAGACTTGTCAGAATACTGTTCCTGTTGGGATGTTTTAGTAGAAGTCACCCTTGCAGCCACCTGCTTGAAGCGGAACCGCCTCCTATTAGCATAAAGAGGTCTTTCCTTGACTGCATCGACGATATCGTACAGTACGCCTACCGAACTTCGGACGCGACTGTCTTCCGACAGATACTGACCACCATACACGGTGGAGATATCAACACCTTAACCGACTCCCTTCCGGTGAATGACGTTCTTGGAGTCAAACCACCGCCCATCGCAGAGGAAGACCTCGAGTTCGGGATAGGTTAAACTCCTACTTATCTAGAGTAGACCTCAGCATATCCAATGTATATCCTGCATGCAACGAGTCTCCGCATGACACCGACCACCTCTTTGCATGCCCTGCTAACCCTACTCACCGAACACCCTTTTCCCTTTGGTCCGACCCCGTCGAAACAGCACCTTTCCTGGGCCTCCCGCTAGATGACGTCGATGACAACATAGATAAACCTGATCATCGTAATAGGGATTGAGAATCCGTTAAAACAATCACAACAACAACAACATCAGTGAGTTACTTTCGTCTACAAATTCACTAAAAATCTATAAGGCAAGCAAAGACCAAGTAGAGTGGTTGTCCTTTCATTTGAACTCTACAAACTTTCCGAAAAAATAGAAGCCTCATGGCGTACAATGCGGATTAGAGCCTATTTCCCAAGCCCCATGAAGTGTAAAAGTTGCCAGTTTCTAGGCCACTCAACTAAACGTTGCAACAACAATCCAGCCTAGGATGTGTGAAATTTCCTCCTCATCTCATCTTGCCATGCAACCACACCTTTTGTGCAAAATGCTCAGGCGATCATCCTCAATCTTCCCGCTCTGGTCCCAAATACCAACAATCCAAAAATATTCTAAAAAATGGAAACAAATGTTCAATGGGAGAAGCACTGAGGCTATACAAATAAAAATTACCCCCACCTCACACACACTTTCTTCGCTTCTGTTACAAAACAAAATACAAACAAGCAAATAACTAACGTGATTTCTCACCGCTCATCATCTCCTCCCCTACCACTCTCCACAGACACTGTACTAAAATCCCCAACAGCTTAACCTCTTCCACAAAAAAAGGAAACCACGAAAAAAAACAAAAACAATTTTGAAATTAATAACCATCTAAACTCATCAATCGAAACTACAAAAGAAACAACAAAAAACCTTCCTAACTTAACATTTCCCCAAACAAAAACAAACGCAACCGAAAAATGCCTACCACTCATTCCAAAAACATCCTCAGCAGATTCTCTTAAAATCTTAAAATCCAACCTCTCTCTCACTCTCTACAGACAATGCCGATCTCTCTTCACCTACTTATTCAGAATATATCTCACCTCATATACATAATTACCACATCTGACCATGAAGATCAATAACTCTCATAATTCATCCGCACTTTTTTTCACCACCCATATTACTAAGAAATGTTCAAATTTCTCCAATGGAATATGAACGGATTCTACAACAGTACATTATGTCATAATTACACTGACATAGAATTACTAATAAAAGAACAATCACCAAGAGTTATATCACTACAAGAAACACACCTTTCATTTAATTCCGCAGCCGCTGTACTTAAACAATATGCTGCCTATTTATCCACCTTAACTCAAAATTATACTAACAAAGAAGATTTAATAAAAAAAGATATCCCAAACAAACTTCTCCCTACATGTTTTAATATTGCTACAATAGCAGTAGAGATATTCATTGGATTTAAATTAACCATCCCAACAATTTACATTTCACCACTCCAAAACTGTAATATCAAAGAACTACGCGATATAATCAAGACCTTATATTAGCGGAAAACTTGACAACTTTTAAACGACGTTTCTCCTACGCATTTTTCGACACATAATTCGTTCACGAATGTAGACATGGTCATTTGTTCTTCTGCTTTCGCCCCCAAACTTAACAGCCAAACTCTAACTGAACCCTTTACTATATTTCTGATGATTGTTGATTGGTATTAAGCACGTATGCAAATATTTATACTCTCGCAACAAAGTTGCTAAGGAGAGTATTATAGTTTTGTTCACATAACGGTTGTTTGTAAGTCCTAAAACTAAAAGAGTCAGATATAAGGTTATATATACCAAAGTGATCAGGGTGACGAGTCGAGTTGAAATCCAGATGTTTGTCTGTTCGTCCGTCCGTCTGTCCGTCCCTCTGTCCGTCCGTCCGTCCGTGCAAGCTGTAACTTGAGTAAAACTTGAGATATCATGATGAAACTTGGTACACGTATTTCTTGGCTCCATAAGAAGGTTAAGTTCGAAGATGGGCAAAATCGGCACACTGCCACGCCCACGAATTGGCGAAAACCGAAAACCTATAAAGTGTCATAACTAAGCCATAAATAAAGATACGTAGACTGCTATATATATTTCTGGCCTAATAATGTAAATAGACATATTCATCAACGAAAATGTTGTTTTTTTTTATTTTTTTTTGTTTTGTTTTTTTTTTTGATTGCTGTTTTGTTTCGGGCTCATACGCATAGATCCATGATTCGTCACCTGTGACGATCTTATAAACGTCTTTTGAAGCACCGCGATCGTATTTGTGCGGGATCCAACGAGAACAAATCTTTTTTACGGCCAGGTGTGCATGCAATATCGAATGTATGCTGGTGGGAGAAATGCATAGGCATGCCTCTATCTGAAGGTATGTTACATGACGGTCTTGCATTATCAGTTCACGTACGGCATCGATGTTTTCTGGCACAACGGCTGTTTTTGGATGACCTTCACGGAATTCGTCTTTGAGCGAGCGTCGGCCACGATTGAATTCGATGTACCAATTTTTCACAGTGCTATAGGATGGTGCTTCATAGCGATACAAAGATTTTAGTTCATCGATGCACTCTTGTTGTGATAATCCACGTCGAAAGTTGTGAAAAATGATCGCAGGAAAATGTTCACGAGTTAATTCCATTTTTTGGCCGAGATGAATTTTTTAATTTCCTGTAAATAAAACAATTCACGATTAAATGACAAAACGTTCTGAGTGATGTTATGTGAAAAACTGTCAAACTTTCCAATGGAAATGTCAGATTGCACCTGGCAACACTTAGTGTTGCCCTAGGCCAGAATATATATAGCACCCCTCGTATTAAAGTGAAATTTGGCACAAAGGATCGCATTAGAGAGGGGCATATGTGGACGTAATTTTTTTGGAAAAGTGGGAGTGGCCCCGCCCCCTACTAAGTTTTTCAGACATTTCCATATACAGTTCAAAAATGGAAGAAATCGGATAATAACCACGCCCACCTCCCATACAAAGGTAATCTTGAAAATCACTAAAAGTGCGTTAACCGACTTACAAAAAACGTCAGAAACACTAAGTTTTACGGAAGAAATGGCAGAAGGAAGCTGCACCCAGGCATTTAAATAGAAAGTGGGCGTGGCGTCGCCCACTTATGGACCAAAAACCATATCTCAGGAACTACTAATCTAATTAATTTTACAGCAAAATAAAATAATATGTAAATGACGGATAATGAAATCTCGATTATCACTCTATCATGCGAGAGTATAAAATGTTCGGTGACACTCGAACTTAGTTCTTCCTTACTTTTTTATATTATATTCTATATTAGTATTTATTTAGAATAGCTTGATATAAACATAGAATACATCAGTTTGTTACGATTTAAGTATGATTTGAAAAAAATTTGTAATGAACTTGCATATTACGAGACATTTCTAATCATAGATTCTCGTTCGTTGGGCGCCAATTATGTTGTGTCCTTTCACGATTATGTTGCTGTAATTTCACAGTCAATAAAAAGGTAACGGCGAGGCCAGAGAAAGTAGGATTATTATTGATAAAATACAAAATACAAACTGAACTGAAAAATATTTATTTTATTTATTTATTATATGTAAAATAATAATACAATTATTGTTATATAGAATGAAAGGAGCACTAACTACAGAGGTTTTCAACTCACGGCACAATTATAAATGAGTTAAATAATAAAGATGGAATCTTCATGTAAGAATTATTTACAAGCAGTATGTTTTTATGGACTAAGAATTATATGTTATAAATAAATTTAGAATGGAAGGATAACTTAAATATATTTCTTTAACCTTGTTCGGGATAGGAATTCGGATATTTTAATGATGTTTACAATTACTTTATTATTCTGATAGATACTGGTTCTTGCTAAGTTGAAGAAAGGGCAATTATCTAGTAGATGTGTTATGGTTAAGGATGACGAGTTACAATATGGGCAGGGGGAAATTCGGTATCCATTTAACAAATGGGAATGCGTTAATGACTCATGACCAAGACAAAGGCGAACAAAGGCCTTTACATCTTGGCAACGGCCTGATGGTGGATATGCAGGTTTTTCCCCCTCTTGGTTGCAGATGGTGTATTGGTGTTGTGATTCCAAGCATTGCCTTTAATGTCTTTTTGTTTTGAAGCGATTACATGGATTATATCATTTTTTTCGATGTAGTCGAAAACAATTAATGGCCGTTTTGCCGCTAATTTGGCTTTTTGACGAAGTTTCTTTGAGTAGGCATGATGAGGCAAATGAAATAGATTTTTCGTCCGGTGTAGTTGTAATACATAGATTTTTAGCTAATTTAATGCATTTAGAAATAGTGGAGGAAGTATTGGAGTTTGCCTCGTCGGTCCATTTGGCTTTTACTATGCCATATAAAAGATTGTTATTGCATAATAGTAGTTTTGGAATCATCTTTTGCGAAGTATGTATTACTCTTTCCTCGATAGATGGGAGTCTGGCTTCCGTAAATATGAACTTTATTGGTGATGTAAGTTGATTGAAGTTATTACATTTGTGTTTTCTTCAAATATGGAATAATTTGCATTTGTTTATAGAGATATTCGCACATGAACAACTGGACCAATTTGAAATATCAGAAAGGACAGTATTTATATTATTTTGTTTGGAGAAAAGCAGCACATCATCAGCATAAATAGTATGCGAAATGAGTTTATGTTTAGAGATTACCGTGCTGATTTCGTTAAATGCGATTACAAATAGTATAACAGACAATGCCAATCCTTGTTGTATCCCGTTGTACATATTGTACCTATTCGATTGATTAGGAAAGATTTCATAAAGTTTAATATTTGTGTACCAATTTGCCACTTCTCAAGCTGTCGTAGAATAATATGTGAACTAACTCTTTCGAAAGCTTTTTCGAAATCCAAACTTAGAGTGGATATGTGGTTTCTTTTCGATAAAGTATTTTTGGCGAAATCATCAAAATAGAGTAAAGCATCCATAGTGCCTTGCCCTACCTTAAATGCACTTGGTTTCGGCTGAGAAGGTTATTATTTATAGCGAACCAAGAGATACGTTTTGATATGCTTTTTTTCTAATAGTTTGCCCATGCAACAGTGTTATGATAGTGGAATGATATTGGCCTGTAACCAAGTACTTCTGTAGACACTTTATTGGATTTAAGGATAGCTACTATCACCGCATTTTTCCAGCTTTGACATAAAATATTGTGTATAATTTAATAATAATATTTTTGAGACTTGAGGGACGGTTTTGAGTATGGGATATGAAATGCTGTCTGCACCAAAAGTCTTGCCTGACATTGAAGATATAGAGATGATGGGGTGAGTGATCTTTACTTTACCTTCATCTGTGAAGAGCATTTTTATTTGATACAAACGAGGCGTGGAAATTTGAGTCACTCGAATAATTGGACCATACTGAGGCGAAATTATTAGCTATGTCTTTTGAGTCGAAAATTGGGTCATTTGAAGTGTTTATACATCTAAGATTCAGCCCATAATTTCTTGGGTTTTGTTAAGAGAGTGATAGCTTCGGTACGTTTTTGTAAGTAAGCCCTCTGCATTAAGAAACACTGCATTAGCTCTTTTGTACTTAATAATATTATAAATAGTGCGAGTTCTTTTGTAAATTAACCATAGTGATTGTTTTTCTTCTCTAAGTTTAGATAACTCGGTAGATTGCTGTTAGGGCAGGTGATTGCTGTTCAGCTAAAGCAGTGTTTGTGTCTCATTACATAGTACTTAATTTCGAAGAAATCTTAGCACGGCTACATGGCTCATACGCAGATAAAACGAAATAGTTAGGCAAGGGAAAATAAGCCTCATTGAATATTATGATGAGTTCGCAAGATGTAAACTCCACAGATGTAGTAGATGACATAATAGTGCCAACTAGGAATTCAAAAGCATAATACTTAAAAGTATAAAAGCAATTTAGACAGCAATGGAAACCAAAATAAACCGTTGATAATCAACTTTAGGAAGCTAAATGAAAGCTTCTGAGTGAAGCTGCTTACTATAGAGGGTTTATTAAGGATTTCGCAGCAATAGCGAGGCCCTTAACCACCATTCTCAAAGCAGAAAATGGTTTGGTGAGCAAGCATATGTCCAAAAAGGTCTCGATAGATAATGCTTTCGAAAGATTAAGGAATATCCCTTTGATCTAACTACTGACGCATCCATTGATGACAATAAATTGCAAAATTACCTCTATGGAGCAAGAGAAATTAATATTTTCACTGATCACCATCTAATCATCAACTCGTTCTTGAAGAAGACAAATTCCCATTGAAACGAGTTATCATACTCACCTTATAAATTTCACAAACAAAACAATAAGGCCACTCATTAACACAGACGTAGTACACGCAATACACCGCGATATACCAACACAAGCCAGTATACAACATGATATGGTGATAATTTCCCGGTAACCAATTTCCGGCACTGCAAAAATATTGTAGTGGAGATTACAGATAAAAAAGAATCCTTCGCGATTATTATTTTCCAAAAATGACGAAGTTGGATGAAATAGTAATAAATTGCAAGATATGCACTAAAGCAAAGTACGCACCTCAAAAAACAAATGCTTGGGGAGGCACCAATTCCATCATACGCTGGAGAAATACTACTACACATTGATATCTTTTCAACTGATAAAAAGCTCTTTCTTACTTGCATTGACGAATTCTCAAAATTCAACGGCCAACGGCGCTCGCACACTGGCGTCTCGCATAATACGTATAACGGATGAAAAACCTCCCATTACTC
Organism: Bactrocera tryoni; assembly: GCF_016617805.1. Classification (NCBI taxonomy): domain Eukaryota; kingdom Metazoa; phylum Arthropoda; class Insecta; order Diptera; family Tephritidae; genus Bactrocera; species Bactrocera tryoni. The sequence continues at coordinate 112,658 of NW_024396611.1, forward strand.
AGCTGTTGAATTTATTTCCACAGGCCAAGACAATTTACTGCAATAACAAATCTTCTTTTAATTCAGAAACTATCATGGTCCTGTAAAAAACGGGCCATGACATTGTGATTGCACCACCAATACACAGTTGCTCAAATGGCCAAGTGGGACGCTTTCACAGCACACTCGCAGCTATAGCCAGAGCTTTACGCCTACAAAAATACAGTCGAGCTGATACTTACAATCACATACAATTCATCTACATATGTATATATTCGGTCACAGACCAAACACCCATCGACATAATGCATTCAGCATCCAGCGTTAAAATTAAAATTGCAAAAGCCCAGCATGATAATATTGAAAGATCCAACCCAAATAGACAAAACAGAGTATTTGAAGTAAGAGAAAAAGATTTTGTAAAAACAAACAGCTCTAAAAGTGCACCAAAGACAATAAGTTAAGACTTCCGGATCTTAGCACTTAAGGTAATAGCAGCCACGTCTGATGCCTCTGATTTAGAAAAAGTAAGGTGGTCCGAATCAAATTTAATTGATGCAAAAAATAGGCTGGTAGTTATTAATACAAAAACACAGACACAAATTAATAATATACTGGCACGGTGAACGAAATAATTAAAGCTAAAAAAATGAATTGGTTGACACACTACTTTTATATGAAACACTATTAGCAAGAAATAGAATATTAATAATTCAAAAATCGAACTTGATACTTATAATTACACTAGCTAAGGCGGATATAATAACCCCACTATTTTTGTCCATGATGATTTGCATTCAATTATGAATGAACACCCTGTCGAAATTCTCTTAGTTAGTCTAATCGAAGCATCTAAAATTGAGGTGCTCCAGTTGACTCCATACATTAATAGCGTATCCTAGGGTCAAGCTCATCTGTAAAAAAATCACTATCTTCCCGGTGGCACACCAACACTTCACACTACAGCTGCAATATGATACTACAGCCGAATGCAATAATGACGTACTACCGGTAAATAAATGCGTTGCAACGACCTATGCCGCCGTCTGTAAACTGTCAACGCATGACACCTGCGCATGAGCACTGTACGCCGGAGAAACAACTCTGTGCCGCACTGAGCCAAGCCACCTAAAGCCTATAACACAAGTCGATGACGGCGTTATTATTATCACATATGGCTGCTGCAACATCATGGTCTGGTCTGTTGGCATTAGCTTTGTCATCGTTTGGCAAATCATAAAAAAGAAGACGAACATCGAAATCATTTAATGGCATTAATTTTGATATTGCTCAGTATACTTGAGAACGTATTTTAAAGCAATTTTATATAAGTTAACACAACATAAATTCGCTGACAACAATGTCTGCATAATTAGGAGTCAACTTACAATTGAGACTCCTATTGCACTCTTAGTTTAATGGAATGCGCTACATACGCATCCGCTCTCCCAATTATTAGGCAGTTGAGCGAAACACGCGCAAACCTAATTTTGATGACTAGGCACTTATAGGGCTCGAGCTTAGCTTAATAGTAACTAACAATAGAATTAAGTACTCAGTTTGAAATAAAGCTCATAGTAAGCACATAGTGCTGTAAATAAAAACTTATTGCTTTACTTTATGTGGCGCCCGAACAGGCACCGCGAAAGTTAGTTTAAAAGTCGCAAATGTAAACCAGTGAACAATTTTGAGTTAACTAATACATTCGCGTTTTCTATTAAAAACTTCTGGTAGTTGGCCCCTTAGTCATAACATAATCCTCGTTTACGAAAAGGACGGTTCGTACGGACCCGCCAACCAGAGTACTAACAGAATCAATAAGAATTTAATGGACTTAAAAAGTTTAAGGTGGAAAATAACAAGAATTGAAAAAAATTAAAATTCTACATAAAAATCGTGTGAAAAAAAATGTTTTTAAATAAATAAGAGCAATAAATAAAATTACAATGAAATTAGACCATAAAATAAAAATAAAAGAATAATAAAATATTTCTAAGACTGCAAATGTCGGACTAAAAATTTAAATAGACTACCAAACAGTGCTCAAGGAATCAACAAAAGAAAAAAAAATCAAAATATAAATCTAAAGGGCAACGAATAAACAACAACATCATCAATCCATTTACTACTTATCAGCCCCAGCAGCGTTGTTAACCACCAATCAACATTCATCGACCCAGTGCTGACAACAAATTTACTACTTATCAGCCTCAACAGCATTGTTAACCAGCAATCAACGTCAGCTATTTAAGGACATAATGAAGCGGCTAGGATTAATGTAAGTCAGTGTTCAGTAAAATAATTTTTTACTAAATAGATAAAATAAGAAAAAATTATTAAAAATAAAATTTTTATATAATAAGGCTTATTTAAGTTCGTAAACAAGTGATAAACTTCAGAATAAATAATATTAATAAATTATAAAGAAAAGGTTCATATTTTTCATCGTTCAAACGTAAAAGAAAGGTAGTGAATCAAAAATTAGTCGTGAAGAACAAACATCTTAACATCCCTTCCACTTTCACTCCTAATCAAAGAAGAGAACTCGTGTCGTTAATATCGGAAACAGTTTCGGCCATACTACACCTACAAACCGAAGAAGAAGTTGAACATCCTGTAGATTTTAGCGTTAACGTGGACGCATCCGAAAGAGTTCCGTATGTGGTAAAATGTTTAAGAGAATTTTCGGGAAAAAACGGAGAATTCAGTTCATGGCGAAAATCGGTAGATAGAATATTATTAATGTGCGGACAGAATAAGAACACCTAAAAAAAAAAAGGTGCGTGGAGTCCCTACGCGCGGATGAAGTTATATTTCTTACTGATATTCCAAGAAATGCATATCATTTTGGATGAAAGAAAACTAGAAAACTTAAATTCACATTTTATAAATTTATTATAAATTATTATCTCCCCGAGCATGCCTTTGCCAACAAGTCGTCTTTTCGCGACGATGGCAAAAGCTAAAAATCATAAATTGCTCAACTTACTGGTGCTTCTCGCAAAAATCTGCGTCGATATGTATTCACGATCATACGTATTCATACATACATATTTACGCATGTTTGTAGGCGAAGCTGCTACAGCGGCAAGGGGTGACAATCGGCGGCCATTACTTTACTTATGCCATACAAATTCTATTGCTACGAATATGGAAATGACAACGAAATAATGCAAATATGCATATTTCTAAAGGTCATTAATTTCTTTGAAGAAATGAATGATCCTGAGAAGTATAGTCTTAACTTTTGAACGGCCAACGCAGAGCATTTTAACCAAAAGGAATTCATTCATTAAAATCACCACTCAGAAGTCGTTTTATCCGTTGTAAGCGACCGATTTTCGAAGAAACATCATTTCTAATATGCCACAAGACAAAATTAGAAATGAACTTCTTAAACCTCACGCTGTCAGATAAAACGATATACCTCGTCATCGCGTGTCGATTTCCAAAAAATGTAAATGAAGACTAACTACAGAAGTAATCCTGTAAAGTATAGTCTTAATTTTTCAACGGCCAACGCAGGGTATTTCAATAAAAGGGCACATAAAATAGTTGAGAATTCGCAGAAATGAAAGACAAAGGAAAGAAAAAGGACTATAACTTCAATAATGAACAAGCATACAAACATACATATGCGCAGCAGCAGCAAGGAAAGAGGTAACAATCGGCGATCCATTGTATATTTCTTTCATGCATAACCAAACCATAATTAGGACAACGCAATTCAAGTGTCAATGGTGGTGTTGGTGGTAAGCGCTTCAAAAGTGACGACGAGCACGTAGGTTCGAATCCCAACAGAATTTATTTTAAATTGAATATGTCACCAACCAAAAATTGAAACATTGTTCTACAAAAACAACAACAGCTTAAGCATGGCAACATTGTGTTGTTGGTAGAAAGCCGAGCTGTGCCGAAAGAAACGAACAAGCGATCGCCGATTGTCACCGCTTCGCTTGCTGCTCGAACATCTTCGCAGACAAGGTTGCGTAGATTCATATTGAGCAAGGTTGCGCAACCTGAATCTATCGCAACCTTTTCATAACTCGTATAAGAAGTATAACTTCAAAAATATTTTGCTATCCTGCCTACAATAAGACACAAGGTAGTTGGCGAAGCTGACACGGCCCTTGAGTCTTACCGCACCCCATTAAATTGGGTAAGATAATAAAATGTCTGATGCTACATTAATCAAACAAGAGAGACGTTAGCACGTTGGAATATCAAATGATAACACTTACTCAACGGGGTAGCACTGTTGAAGAATTTGACCAACAAGTTTATCAATATCTCTCGCTTATCCTAGGCAAAATCGATTGCCTGGAGTTAGGTGAAGAAGCTTTGTATGCCATGACAACAACATATAGAGAAAAGGCACTTGACACATTTATAAGAGGTCTGAATGGTGCCTTACCCAGTCTATTAAGTGTAAAGGAACCAACCAGTTTATCACAGGCTCTCTACATGTGTCTCAAATTAGGCAACATGAATTACAGGACAAACCATGCAAATAGTATCAGTCGCTTGCCGATCAATACCAAACCTATTAGCCACAATCAACCAAGATCATACTCTTTCAAACCCAAGTAAGACCCTTTTACCCAGAACTTACAAATGTTCACAACCAATCCCCTAGACCAAGTTCATATCAACAGTACGGACACAACCGACACTACATCACAGTGCAACCAATTTTAGACCACCTCTTCCTCCAAAACCTCTTACACCAATGGAAGTTGATCGCTCTCTTCAAACAAAGCAAATAAATTATCAGAATAGGCTTTAGTATCAAAAAAATCAAACATTTAATAACAGGCAGCAAACATTCAGTAACAAACCACAGGCATTTAGTAATGAACTAGCGCAGGCTAGTAATAATCAAGCTAGCAAGATACCACCATCACAGATAATGCAGACTCCTAATAAAATGCAACGGTTCTACAATACAGAAGTTACAGAAACTGACTCAATACGATAACGAAATATTGGAATATCCTGAAGGGTACTACGAGTCCTCGCAGGACTACCAACCCGAATACAACGGAGAACAAGAAGAGATCGAAGCAACCCCTAGTGACAATATCAATTTTTTAGACTAAACTCCTCACTGCCGTACTATCTTTTCAAAATAAAAAATGGCTATGAACTAAAATTTTTATTAAATACCGGATCAAACAAAATTATATTAGTCCAACTTATATTAGGAACCCCATTCCGATTAAACCCTTCATTGCGAATTGTGTTGGTGGACCAGTCAAAATTACTCATCACCCTAATATCATTGTTTTCGTTGATGAAATAGGTAATTTAAAATTTAACATTTTGCCCAAGTTAAGAACCTTTGATGCCATAATAGGTAACGATACAATGAAAAGTTTGAACGCAGTAATTTTTACTAACGAGAACTACTTAACATTACTCAATAAATACGAATACCCCATCCACCAGTTAGCAATTAATTCTGTTGCGCACACTACATTAAGGCTAAATCATTTGAGTCCCGAAGATAACGAAAAATTAAAACAACTATTTAACACTTGACCAACACTATTTGCTGAACCAGATAAAAAATAAACATACTTGTATGTCACGAACGTTAAAGCCCAAATTAGGACTAAAAGCGATAGGCCAATATATTCCAAAGTTTACCCGTATCCAATGCCTTTAAAAAAATAAAAAGACAAACAAATTGAGGAATTACTTTAAGATGGTATTATTCGACCATCGAAATCTCCTTACAATTTTCCGGTATGAGTTGTACCAAAGAAAGAAGGCCCCTCAGGACTGAAAAAATTCCGTATGGTAATCGACTATCGTAAATTGAACGAGGATACCATAACAGATAAATTTCCCATTCCAGATATTACCACTATTCTAACTAATCAAGGATCAAATAAATATTTTTCAACAATTGACCTTAAGAGTGGATTCCATCAGATTGCTCTTAACGAAGCAGATATTGAGAAGACCGCCTTCTCCATTACCAATGGGAAATTCGAATTTACTCGACTTCCATTCGGCTTAAGAAATGCACCTGCCTTTTCCAACGCACTTTGGATGATGTGCTACGAAAACACATCGGCGTTCGGTGCTACGTTTATGTCGACGATTTTTAATTATCTTTAGCAAAAGTAAAGAAAATCATTTTAGAAGTCTTACAATTATATTTGAAACTCTCGAAAAAGCGCATTTAAAGGTACAGTTCGATAAATGTGAATTTATCAAAAAGGAAATCGAATCCCTCGGTGTAATAGTTGGCCAAAATGGAATTCGCACTACACAAAAAAATATAGAAGCTATAATAAATTTTCCACGGCCCAAAACTGTCCATGATTTACGCTCCTATTTAGGAATGACCGGACATTATCGCAGATTTATAAAAGCGTACGCACAACTGAGAGGAGAGCTGGGAAGAGTTTTCAAAAATAAGTCTAAAAAGACACTTTCAAATTTAACAGCACAACAAGTAGAAGTTTTTAAAGACCTGAAAAATTGCTTGAAATCAGACGATGTTATACTTCACTATCCAGATTTCGCAAAAGCTTTTGAGCTTACCACAGATGCTTCAAATTACGCTTTAGGAGCTGTACTCTCCCAAGACGGTAGGCCAATATTCTTTCTGTCAAAAACTCTAAGCAGAGCGGAGGAAACTTTTCCCGCCAATGAAAAAGAAATGTTGGCAATAATTTGGACTCTACAGTCCCTGAAATGCTTCCTATACGGATCAAAAAAGGTTAAGATTTACACTGATCACGAACAATTGACCTTTGCTCTCTGCAACAAAAATACAAATGCAAAAATGAAAAGATGGAAGGAAAAATTGGAAGAATATAATCACGAAATCATTTATAAACCAGACATCACAAACAGCGTCGCAGACCTACTCTCACGGCCACCAATCGCTAATTTAAATGACTATCCACAGTAGTAACAGCTCTTCCAAAAATTTAATTTCTTCAGTAGAAATACCCATTAACGTCTTCAAAAACCAAATTTTCATATCAGAAGACTCCAAAAATTCATACAAATTCGAAATAGTTTTCCTTACGTACCATAGGCACCTAATAACTGAAACAACTTACAATGAAGAAACGCTAAAATCGCTATTAAATAAATATCTTAATCCATCGGTAATCAATGGTAAAAAAAAACAAGAAAAAACGTTAACTTCGGGTGCACCGAAGCTAAATACCCTTCACAGGTGCATTTCTGTTAGTAACTATGTGTTCAGTTTGTATGGAAGCTACATATATGCTATAGTAATCCGTTCTAAACAAGTTTTTTAGAGATTACATTGTTGCCTTAAAAAATAACATATACCAAATTTCGTGAATATATCTTGTCAAATGTGAAAGTTGTTCATACAAGAACTTGATTCCGATCGTTCAGTTTGTATGGCAGCTATATGCTATAGTTAACCGATCTGAACAATTTCTTCGGAAATTACATTGCTGCCTTAGAAAATAACATATACCAAATTTCGTTAATACCTCTTGTCAAATGTGAAAGTTTTCCATACAAGAACTTGATTCCGATCGTTCAGTTTGTATGGCAGCTATATGCTATAGTTAACTCCTCTGAAAAATTTCTTCGGAGATTATATTGCTGCCTTAGAAATAATATATACCAAATTTCGTGAAAATATCTTGTCAAATGTGAAAGTTTTCCATACAAGCATTTGATTCCGATCGTTCAGTTTGTATGGCAGCTATATGTTATAGCGGTCCGATATCGGCCGTTCCGACAAATGAGCAGCTTCTTGAAGAGAAAATGATGTTTGCGAAATTTCAAAACGATATCTTAAAAACTGAGGGGCTAGTTCGTATATATACAGACAGACGGACAGACAGACAGACGGACATGGCTAAATCGACTTAGCTCGACATACTGATCATTTATATATATACTTTATAGGGTCTCCGACGATTCCTTCTGGGTGTTACAAACTTCGTGACAAACTTAATATACCCTCTTCAGGGTATAACAACAGCCCATTATGCTAAAAATCCAATCAATCTACCCTCTACATTTCGCAAATTACAAAATTCGTTTCACACAAATAGTAGTCGAAGATATTACTAATACTGAGGCCCAAGATAAAATAGTAATCGAGGAACATAATCGTGCTCAAAGAAATGAAAAAGAAAAAAAATATACTACAGATTTTGGAAAAATATTATTTCCCCACTATGTCGAAAAAAATCAAAAAAATCACAAAATTATGCAAAGTTTGTAAAGAAAATAATTATGATCTTCACCCAAACTATGCAAAATTAGGAGCTACACCCTTAGCAGAATATCCAGGCCATACTATTCACAAAGACATTTACTCAACAGACAAACATAAAGTACTGACAGAGAACGTACATTTATAGAGAAGGTCCAACTACGGACAAGCGTGTGAACTGTCAAGAGCCATGAATTTTCTATTAGGGGATTTCATCACTTTTGGCTCGGCAGGAAAAACTTTAACAGAAATGAGTGAACAGAGCAGAGAATTCAGTGAAAATTATGCTCAGAAATATACATTGCTTTTACAGACGCATGTTGGCCTTTTGAATTATATTTTTTACGTTAGTCTGTTATTACACGCGTCAACTTTTGTTGCTAATTCTCGGGCGATTCTCTTTTGCTGTCGCCCATTACATTCACACGAGCAACTTGTGTTGCGCAACTCTGTTCGAGTTTTTTCTCATTCTCTTTCACTTTACTTTAACCCACTGTCGTTTCTTTTTCCTTATAGATATTTGGGCCACTCTATCACATATGTATATAAATCAGTTCTGTCAATTAAGAAATACATTTTATTTATAATTCAAAATTAAAACCAAGATTATATCGGGTGATTTTTTAAGAGCTTGATAACTTTTTTTTAAAAAAAAACGCATAAAATTTGCAAAATCTCATCGGTTCTTTATTTGAAACGTTAGATTGGTTCATGACATTTACTTTTTGAAGATAATTTCATTTAAATGTTGATCATGGCTGCAATCTTAGGTGGTCCATTCGGAAAGTCCATTTTGGCAGTTTCTTCGAGCATTTCGGCCGGAATAGCTCGAATTTCTTCGGAAATGTTGTCTTCCAAAGCTGGAATAGTTGCTGGCTTATTTCTGCAGACTTTAGACTTGACGTAGCCCCACAAAAAATAGTCTAAAGGCGTTAAATCGCATGATCTTGGTGGCCAACTGCCCATGCATCCCGAAAAATGCACTGTTTGTGTGGTTTGTACGCTGGTGGAATCATTGACCGTATTTTTTCAAAGATGCTGCTGGACGCAACGTTACGGTGAATGGCGATCGCTATCGTTCGATGCTAACAAACTTTTTGTTGCCAAAAATGGAAGAACTGAACTTGGTTGACATGTGGTTTCAACAAGATGGCGCTACATGCCACACAGCTCGCGATTCTATGGCCATTTTGAAGGAAAACTTCGGAGAACAATTCATCTCAAGAAATGGACCCGTAAGTTGGCCACCAAGATCATGCGATTTAACGCCTTTAGACTATTTTTTGTGGGGCTACGTCAAGTCTAAAGTCTACAGAAATAAGCCAGCAACTATTCCAGCTTTGGAAGACAACATTTCCGAAGAAATTCGGGCTATTCCGGCCGAAATGCTTGTGAAAAAGTTGCCCAAAATTGGACTTTCCGAATGGACCACCTAAGACGCAGCCGCGGTCAACATTTATTTAAATGAAATTATCTTCAAAAAGTAAAATGTCATGAACCAATCTAACGTTTCAAATAAAGAACCGATGAGATTTTGCAAATTTTATGCGTTTTTTTTTTTTAAAAAGTTATCAAGCTCTTAAAAAATCACCCGATATAATAGACCATCACATATATCATCCTTTTCACTATCGTCTGAATCAATTTGTATGGCTTCATCCATACATTTCACAATATCTTTAATTAATTCGATTTTTTCGTCATACTCCATTTTCGAAAATATTTATATTATATTATGTATATTTGCATACATATTTGCAAATTACTTACCAAAAGATGAAATTAAATTTTTTAAATATATTCAAAATATTAATTTCAAAAAAATATACGCAACTGCAACTATGTACTACGAAAGAAAGAACACGAATGCCGAAAAACGTCGCAACGAACTGTTACGAATAAGAACACAAAGCGTGTTGCTGAACACTGGAAACTCGGCGCGATTCTCCCCTTCTCGTCGCCCCCTCGCCTATAAACCAAGAATTGCCGCAACAAAAGTTGCCGCGTATAATAACACACCTACATGCAATCATATCAATTGATATGAATATCATTTTGCGAATTTTAGTGAATTCATGCAAAATTGATAACATTATTATTAAATTATGCTATTTTCAAGGTAATATTTGTAGTTAATGGGCAAACGAGCTACTTGTTAAATATTTCTTATCTTTGATAATATAATATCATTTCATATACAAGTATATATACTATATACATATATGATATATTATCCTAATATCCTAAAAACATAATATATTACAATAATAATATAAGTATGTAAATCACACCTTTTATCATTTAAAACTTTCATACGCATCTATCCTGCAGATAAGTATGTATGCAAGTATAAATCAATTTCAAGTCAAGATATAATTATTTGTCAGTAATATAAAAAGCGCGCGCTTCTCTATATTTACGTACACACATATGTATGTATGCGCGTATGACATTCTCACACAAATAATATATGCGACGGCATGTAAATCAAAAAATACAAACATTCTTCTGGAAAAACAGCGATAGTCACAAAAATAATCATACATACTTACAATATTAATTTCAGTACACATGTAAATATGTGCGTATGACATTCCCACACAAACAATGCATACACGACATACATACTTACATGCGTTCACACGTGGATATGTCACCCGCAAAAATTACAAATATTGTTCTACAAAAACAATAATCGGTTGAAAAAGCATCAGAAACCAATATGGTAGCCAAATTGCCGACGTCAAAATTTATAGTAAATTATACAGCAACAAAATTTTCATTCATGAACGCAAACGTACTTTCAGATGCCATTACATCTCCCCGAGCATGCCTTGCCAACAAGCGTCTTTGCGCGACGATTTCAAAAGCTAAACATCATAAATTGAATATATTTCTGAAATTTTGTGGAAAAAAAGTGACAACCCCGCAAATATATGTATATATAGAATAAAATTGACAACATAGTTTATTTGTCGATTTTCAAGTCAAGAAATATTTCAAAGAAAATATTCAATATTATTCTGATTTATGTGTACAGTCAATCCCGGTTATGTAGTACTCCGCTTAACTGAAAATCAAATCTCTCCCTCATCACAGCCTATATTATATCTTGCTCCAGCTCACGATTTGTTTTTTGAAATACCTACAAATTACTGTTTTAATTAGGACTCATTTAAGTATCCGCAGTCTGCTTATGTACCATATTATATTTTTATTTTTAACTAACTATAAATATCTGTATCTTTGATTGTGGCACAGAACCAGGATTGACTGTATTTGTCAACGAATGTAAAAAATATTTTGTAATTCTGAAATATTTTTACGCAGCTGCGTTGATATGTATGCAAGCTCACACACAAACATACTTATACATATTTACGCTGGTTTGTACGCAGAGCTGTACAGTGGCAAGGGAAGCGGTTTCGGTACAGCTCCGATTTTCTACCATTGACTTTTTGACAAAGTTTGGTTGTCTGTGACAACGAAGTTTTTGTATGAAGCAATGGGTGTATTTATTTATTGTGTGTATACAAATTTACAAACATAATGCGAATGATTCTTTCAAATTTGCATTATGAGCATGGTTTTATAAAATCGTTTACATGTACACATAATTGTATGCATATGACTTAAAATTTTATCAAAACTTCAAATGCCCAAAGTAAATATGTAAATACATATGTATGTATATAAATATATAACTAAAAAAATATATATTAATTATAATTATATTAATTAAGTCGCTTGCGCATTGTAAATATGCGAATCTGTAAGCGTACATTGAAATTAGCATCACTTTTCTCATTCAATTCTGCTATTTTCGACCCTTTCATGTTAAATATGGGTGAAATTCGCTAATAATATTTTTGTGGTGAAATCCAATAATAGAAAACTCAACCCCTCTAAAAAGAGGAACATTTTGACAACCGGCACACCATGAACTTTCTTTATAAATGTACATTCTCTGGTACTGACTTCTATTGACAAGTTTTCCAAATTAGCCATTATAAAAGAAATAATATTTTACTTTGGAGTTCCGAAAAGAAATTTAATTCTCAACCAATAAAATTCATGTTAGAAAATGAATTCAATATGAAAATATTCACTGCACCACCCTATAAATAGAACGGTTCCATTCAACATCAGAAATTATGAGATGCTTAAAACAGGAACACCCTGATAAAAATGTGGACAAATTAATGGAATGGTCTGAAAACGAATACAACCATTCTGTTCACTCTGTTACAGAAAAAAACCCGTTGACATATTTTTCGGTAGACCTACCCCAAATGCCACTAATAGAGAAGAAACTATGAAGAAGGTTCTAGAAAAATTTAAAGAGAAACAGGAAAAGGACCGGCAATATCATAATAAACATAGAAAGGAAACTATTGACTATAGAAGAGGAGACAAAATTTTTGTTAAACAGAATAAAATATTAGGGTCAAAACTTTCAAAAAGGTACAAAGAGAAAATAGTTAAGGAAAAAAGACATTCCAAAGTAAAAACGGAATCAGGCAAAATAGTCCACACAGATCGTATAAGAAACTAATATAATCATATCTTCTTTTAGATCACTAATTTCCGTAACCCCTCACATCTTTTGCTATGCTTCGGTTGAAGTACTCGATTACTCTCCATCCGAAATCGTTACCATCGAAAATGGCATCGGAAAAGTGCAGTCTGGAACTTACAGGATTCATTCACTTCATCAACCTTACCGAATACTCCATAATTCTAGATGACATAAATATTCACTTCACAAAAAATATCCCACCTTCCCCTCCCTTGCACCCATTCATTGCAGAAGAAATTAAAATAACTAATATTACTATCATCACACCTCACTAATACTTCAATATAAATTTAAAATTGATACAATAAAAGAAGAGCAATGCATGTTACCGAAGCAAACATAATAAACAGTTTCATAATATCGAATGAAGAGGCTCACAAGATAAATGACATGTTTGTTTTTTAATGAAACAATAAAAATTAACAATTTAAACTTTACTGCCTTAGAAGCTCACAGCCTGAGACCATTGCCTGCATTAATGCATAATTCAAATTCTCGATCCGAGTACGAAGAAGTACTATCTCTAAAGTTTATGAGAGAGCTTAATATTAAAAATATAAAAAAATATTAGTTCTCTAAATATATTAGTCAAGTCTAGTATGCTAACTCATTTCGGTATTTTGGTATTTGTTATAATCATAATTCTAGCTCTTAAAATTCGGACACGAAAAATGGCGAAAATCACCATTCAAACGCGGAGGCGATTCAAGGAATCGACAAGGAAAGTTGCAAGACATAAAAGTCTTAACGACATACCATGCTTTTAAAGACCAATCGGAGACGATTGGAATTTCGCAGGAGGTGTTAACACAACATAAATTCGCGCAAATCTAATTTTGATGACTAGGCACTTATAGGGCTCGAGCTTAGCTTAATAATAACTAACAATAGAATTAAGTACTCAGTTTGAAATAAAGCTCAAAGTAAGCACATAGTGCTGTAAATAAAAACTTATTGTTTTGTTTTATGTTATATAAATAATACTCATGCCGATATATTCAGCATAAAATTTGTTAGAATAACGAAAATCATTATAAGTAGTAGTTGGGTGTAGTATTGCCTCGGCTTTATCTATTTTAACCAATGCTACATTCAACTAAAATGCCATAGACTAATAAAATGCTCGCCAAGTTTCATCAAGGTTCTTCACATGCAATCATCAATAATATAGAGTAAAGTCAGAAGGATGTTCGAAAATCCTGATATTACTTATGTGGAGGTAGGGCAAGTTTTCGCCCAATTTACACGCAAGGATACACAGTCATGAGCAAAACACACTCTCTTTATATTATTAAGGTAATTGACATATTGGCCGATTATGCGGTATAAAGTCACCCGGAAAGGAACAAAAGGAAGTATTTTCCCGTTTCAACCCATTATTTGTTAAACAGACATTCCATTATCAGGAAAAAATTCTCTACAAATTTTAATTATATGTCTCACACTTTGGGCGATATTTTCTGTCGAAAGTCAACCGTAGATACTGGGGTTCCCAAATTTAGTACCTAGGGGTTTGAACAGACAGGCAATACCCGGATTTCAACTCGTCTCCTCATCCTGATCATTTATATATATACGTACATCCGTTGGGTGAACAAAGCTATACAACATGTTGCAAAATTATGATCTTAATGATTTAAGTGTGGTAAGGTTTTTGTATTTATTTATTACCTCTATCTCGTAAGAATTCGGTTTTTTATTGAAAGAATTTTGAGTTTGCTTTGAGATTTTCATGTTGGCTTTATGCAACGTCTGTACTATGTTGGTGATGTCTTTCATTTGTTGCTCAGGTGTTGTTGAATATTGGTCTACCACTTTGCTTCCGCCGTTTTCCAATGGATGTCTCTAGGGTCAAGCACTGGTCGATTAAATCGATTAAATCGTTTTATATCGATCTTGGACATTTGTGTCAACACTAATCCAACAAAATATGTGTAGAGATCTTTTTGCATC